>NW_008588784.1:0-96971 GCF_000691845.1 Merops nubicus
GGCAGGGGCAAAGCCCCAGCTCTCCTGTCCCTGGAGGTCTTCCCCCGGAGTCCTTTCCGCTCCCCGACACACCAGTGTCCCCAGACGTCGTTGCTGGCGAAGTTGGGAACTTCGCTGCTTCCTGCGGGGCAAATAAACAAGGGGAGAAGGGGGGAGCGGGCTGCGCGTCCAGACACTGCGCTGCGTAGCTGCGTCAAACCAGGGACGCGGGATCTGCCAGATTTACGTGCTTGGCTTGAATAATTGCTGCTGGTTTCGTTCCCAGCTGAAAACGGGAGCGGGGGGGAGGAGAAGAAGAAGGGGGGGTTGGTCTGCAGCGCAGCCCGCGGATGGTGGAGCGGCCCCGCAACGGTACCTGGCCACTGCCAGCCCTGGCCGCAGCATCCGCAAGGTCCCGCACCCCCCACCCCGTCCTGGCTCTGGGCACGGAGCAACTCTCCCATCAGCCCCGACAGCACGAGGATGGCGTGGTGCAGCCATCCCTGTGGATGGCCAGGGAAGGGATGGGACCATCTGGGAGACGGGGGTACGGCTGAGGAAGTGACTCCTTCCTGGGCTCCCCATCTCCCTGCTTGTCCCTGCATCATGGGCAAAGCTGCCAGCCTTGGGAAAAGCAGCAGTGCTTTTCCGTTGCTTCTGCAGAGTGCAGAAGGGGGCAGCCAGGAGGTGATCACTGGAGAGTTTGATACCTAGGATGAGTGCCAAAAAGACAAGAGAGGTGACCAAACCAAAGGTGCAAGCAGGAGTGATTTGCAAAAGGAAGAGCTGGAGGCTGCCCCTGAAGCCAAGAGGAGTTATGAAACAAAATGCAGCTAAATCACAACACCCAAATGAATGCAGCTTAACTTTCTTTCTCCAACCAACTGGGAAATAAGTGCAGCATTTCCAGAACCACTCAGGACCAAGCTCTGTGTGCATTGAGCTCAGGGGGCAGTGAAAGAAAACCTGCAGAATCCAGGCAGTACCAAACCCTTAAAAATACGTATAGTAAGAGGCAGCTCCAGTTTGCAGATTTATGGCTCTGGAGGTGGGAGCTGCTTTTCAGGTCATTGGAAAGCTTTTCCTTTGGCTCTGCATGCTTTAGGTATGGCAACAAATAGCAAGATTAAAGTGCTAAGGCAAATAAAGCACAATCTCTACTTAATGCTTGCGCTGCTTTAACTGAGCAAGGTAACACCACAAAACACTTTCCTGTCAGTATGAACAACTTCAGCAATTTTTATGCTTGTGTGTCACGAGGCTACAGCTTCTGCTTCTGCATCAACCTTCAGGGAAAAACAGGGAGTATATGGCACAGTGTAAGGCTCACTCTGTAAGTGATTTCTTCTCCTGTGAATGCAGGAAGAGAAGAAACTGGTTTACCTTTGCCTTGGCTCGTCACACAGCCACTCTTTTTCTGGTATTTTTTTCCTGAATCTCTGTCATGGGTCTTTGTAATATAAGCACAGTCCTTTCATCTATACATATTTGTTATATTTCAGAGATTTCTAGGGTTATAAATGAGGTGAAACCACAGCAAACGTAGACTGGCTTTGCAGCCCTCCTTGGGATGAGTGCAGTTTTCTGTCTGTGAAGTTTCACCCACCACTGCCAACGCAGTCCCCTTTGGGCTGGGCGAGTGCCAGGCAATCTGTAGCACCAGACTGATTCAGGCATTTCAGAGCATCTAACGGGGAGAAGAATAGTGCGTGGCTTGGGAGCTGCAGCAGGATGCAGAGCTCAGGCAGATCACGAGTACCTCTAGGAAGCCAGACTTTGGAGCGGGCACCAGGGCTCACATCTGTATTCCTGGGAGTGCTGGATATAGTTTGTCAAGGCCACCAAATGTCAAAGGATAGTTTATTTCTTTTTATCTCATTATTTTGGAGCCTTAAGTGAGGTTTTTGCCCTTAGCTTCCATAAACTCTGCCTTTCTTTCCTACTGACCTTGCAGATTTAGCTTGCTGCATTGTATGCAACGAGCACTTCTCCAACACACACGAGTTATATTTCTAGTTCTTGTCTCTCACCCTGCTGTTACTCCCTCTAAAAACACTTAGATACACACTCCCACCAGCAAAATCTGCCTCTCATCAGATGATAGTTTTCAGTATGCTGTCCTACATCCCCCTGAATTTTCGAGGGCTTTCCACCAAACAGAAAGACAAGTCAACTTCATAACCTCAGAACTACTTCCTGCTTTATGGTGGCCCCGTGGCTGACATTGTGAGACTCAAAACTGGATTTGAATGACCTAGAGGAAGGGTTTGAACTACTTGCCCTTTTATTTTAGAAGGCAAATTAGCTTTGTTTTTACATCTTTCATTGCCTTCACTTCCTATTTCCTCATCACTTCATTCTCATGCTCACCTACAATCCTCTTTTAGCTCCTGTTAAAGAGCACTGTGATGAAAGAAATATAAACTTGGACAAAGCTTTCCTGATGTGAAGGGAGATGGACTTTTGATTTTGATTATTCCAAGGCATCTAATACTTCCACTGGTGAGGTAGACCTTGCATGAGGCTCTGAATAAGCTGGCCAGTCAGGCTGTGTGCTGCTAGATATGAGTGGTGGGTATGGAAAGTTTTGCACTCCCAAAAATGGGTGTGTATTGGTCACCCTGTAGTTCAAGAGGAAGCCCTGCACATCATTTTGTGGGACTTGGAACAAAGAAAACATTCATCAGTTCAGGATTTTCAAAGGGAAACAAGTGCTGCCTACACGTTCCCTCTGAAATACATGGGCATGCTGTAATTATGAAGAGAATTCAATCATTGCATTATAACCTTTTCCTTTTCTTTTATGGCATCTTATCTTGCCCACTGGAGAAAGCTGAATTCTAATAGAAGCCCAGGGAAGGGAAGAAGGAAATATGAAGCAATTAATCATGGTTGTTCCTGGCCTTTGAAAGGCAAAAGTTAATGCTCACCAATCTATGTTCTGTCTGGTTATTTTTTTTTCTTTCTTTCCAGAGCTAATAGTACTCTATTTAGCTTTTTAAATGGGATTTCACCTATTATTTGGCCACATTGTCAATGGGTGTGAATTAGCATAATTGAGTGCTGTGCTAGGCGACAGGCTGATGAGCTCCCGAGCTGGGGCTCCTCATTCATGTCTTAAACCAGAAACGGGAACACCTGCTGAAGGAGCAGGTTTTTCTAGCGACAGAAGTAAGGAGGAATGCCATTCCTCCAGCCTCCTCTTTCTTACCAGCCTGGTTTCCTTGCTGCAGACCCTGCCAGCCGCGGTTCCCGCAGTCGGTCTGCCTCAGAACCGGTGACGGTAAGCAGTGATGAGGCAGCGGAGGAGGGATACAGCCCGTTCTGGCTGTGTTTCAGCTTGGGTTCTGCTGCACTCTGCTGGTACGCTGCACCAGCAGAACTTCTGATGTGGTGTAAAGCCCAGGATGCAGCCAAGTTTTGCCTAGAGACATATTTGGGAGCAGAAAAAAAATCAGGATGGTATAAATGGATGTGGAACAAAATGAAACCTGCACTTCCAGGTGTGGTTTGATGTCACAGGCTGCACTTCCTAGCAGGAGACCTTCATTTTCCCTCCAAATTGGGAAGTAATGGGAATTTTTTCTGCATTCCAATAAATACACATGAAAATTATACCTCTTCCATCACATTTCTGAGGCAATATTCTAAATCTTTGACTATTCTGACATATTGTTGGCAGAGTAGAGGTAGAACAAAGGGAAAGTCAAATCTCACTGTACACATTTCTAGAACAGAAAGAGGGGGACTGTTCTTATCAATTTTTTAGTATAATTATAGTTTTCCTTGTGCATTTAATATGACAAAGTTATTGTGCCAGAGTTTACGGGTAGAATCCCTAAGCAAAATGATAGTTATCATAGCCTGTGTCAGTGCTGAAAACCAGCATTTATATCCTAGACATGACAAAAGAATGCTTCCTGTAGGTGATTTTTGAAATTAATGCCAGATTTGCTATTTCTGGCTCAAACCCTGCCAATTAATGGGGAGGTGCACATATAAAGGCACTGCAGAGTGCTCGGCAGGGCACGTTTGTAATACTACATCCATAGCTTCTACCTCCCACCTTTTCTAAGTATATTCTTACCAAAAATCCCAGGCAGCAAATCTCCCAAGGTTTTCATGGTCTCTAGCTTGTCACAGAGACTAGAAGACTAGCATGGAGCAGGTTGAAAACTGACCACATCACAGCTACAGTGTTTGTCATGATGTGTTTATTTGTTGTAATTCCTCTCCACCTGAAGGAGAGGAATTCTCTTTCTGGGTTGCAATGAAGTTGTACCAGAAGTCATTTATTTTTTTTCCAGTTATTTGGAAGGTATGAGAACTGTTTCCTTTGGTTCCTTCCTGTCTTCTGGAAATTATAGCCCAGAGTGGAACTGTGCAGATGCTGGTTCATTGATCTGCCCCTACAGAGGTAAATAGATTTCCTCCAGCTACTCTAAAAAATGTCAGGAAAGAAAAATACGTTTCTTCAGAAGAGCTGATCTGTCAAAATAGTGTTACCATTCACTGATTATTTTTTTTGAACAGAAGCAGAAGTCTTCCATGCATATTTAAGTATCTTTTAAAAGAAAAGGTACCAAAATTAGCTTTAGATGAAAACGCAAGTGTTCTTCCTCCTCCCTGCACGAGTATTTTTTGGTTCAGTCTGGTCCCCATTCACATCCTCAGACACCTCACCGGTTACCTCAGGAGGATTTAGCCAGGCTGGCGTTTCTGCAGGCGGAACGAAGCAGGGAACTGCTGCTTGACTGAGCCCAGCGCCGCCCCTGCCCGGCGCGCTCTGCGGCGGGGGTGCAGACACGGGCACGCACCTCTCTGAGCCCAGGGCTGCCTCTGCTCAGCAGCGCTGACCCCGGAGGTGACTGGCATCGTTAGGAGAGAAATTTCTCTGCTCTGTTTATTAGGCACAGGCATCTCCTAGGAGTAATTTGTTTCTTGCAGAGAACAGTAAGAAAGCTATTGCAATTTATCGGACCAGAGGTGTTCGGTAATGGTCACTTTAGCTAAAGATATTGTGGTTTAGTGATTAAAGAGCAGGGGCTGCACCCAGAGTGTCTGGATTGGTGTGTGAGTATCACACACTAAATAAATGTAACCTTTGTCAAGTGCCTCAATTACCTCCATCTGTCCACAGAAGGAAGAACTGAGATTAAAACAACTTCTGGTTTGCATTCCTCAGCCTCAGATATAGGACAAGTATCCTGTACCTTTGGAAAGATATTTTTATGTATATTAGGGCTTAGCAGTTTCCAGTGCCTAGGGTTGGTGATCTAAAAATTGATACCACTAAAATGCAACGTCCTCCCAACATAGGTGGTCATCATTTCCTCAGCATTCAAGAGAACGTTACACATGACTGTTCCCTTCATGTCTGTAAAAGACTTGGCTGGAAGGTGCCATATAAGCCCAGATGATCAGAATTACATTCAAAAGAGCAAGAGAAGAAAGTGGTCTCAGACCAGAAGAGACATGAAACATTCACACATTTCATCGTGGCCAGGCATAACAGAAGATACCAAGTTTGGCAGAGCTGTGCATTTTGCCAGAGTTGCATTAAGCTGCAGGGGGAGAGTGGGACTGAGCCCCCTCTCCAGTTCCAAACTGGTAACATGACAGCTGAATCTACAACCTAGATACGTCTTGTGAATATTTGAGTATTGCAGCCAAACATTTGCTTTTCCAGAGAGTATTCACCTAAGTGACACTCAAGTGTGTGAAAAGCCCTCAAGAAAGAACCTAAGGTATGCAAACCCAATTAAATTGCAATTCACAGCTGACTTCTAACAGCCCTTCTCCCCAGAGGAGCATTTGTTGTATTTATCCAGCTGTATGGAAACACGTGTTGGTTGCCTAGCCTTTTGAAGGATTTCCTACAGGTTGTTTGCCATGAAAAACCTGTTCTTGGGATAGGGTACCTGGTTTTGCAGTTCTTGAAAATATATGTGTTTTATTGTACCAACAAGAGGAGCAAGAGACAGGAAGGTCAACAGCAGCAAAGGGTTTTAAGATGGCACTTGGTGAATTCATGAAGGGGATTATATCATGTAGCTGCTGGTGGTCACAGGAGACTAGACTCGATAAGGCAGCAAGTCTCTTCAAGACTGATTTTCCTAAGAGGTTTTTCTCATTTAAAAAAAGAAAAGAGAGGAGAGAGGGGAAAAAAAAAAAAAAAGGCCTGGATGGCTCTCTGCTGTGGTGGAGGCCTGTCAGTTTAGTTCATTTTAGAGATGAGCACGTCAAGAGAGAGACAGTGGAAAAAAACCTCGAGGCGCCTGGAATGCACTAAGTGTAGTCGAAAATGCTCCAGACCTCTCCTGTAACACAGCACCAGGGTCATCTGCAGGCCTCAGATTTTCAATATTAGCAAGGCATTTTTAAATCACTGCATTGCCTAGTTCCTTTTTTTTCATTAACTGTTCTAAATAGTATAAAATAGCTGCTCCTGGAGCAACTTTTAGGCTCTGAGGATCATTTTCTAAGCCTGATAAACAAGAACCTCTGTGCATTTCTAACAGGTTGACAGATAAGAATGCAAGAGAGCTGCAGATATCACAGAGAGGGTGTTGGCTATTGTAGTGCCCCAGTTCCCAGATTAGTGCCCAGGGCACTTAATGTTACAGCATTAAGCAGGCTGATAGATGGTTGATGATTTCAAAAATTGCCCGTGGTGGAGAAGGTGACAATACATGAGTTTTAACTTAACAGTGAAATCCAATAACTTTTTTTATTGTGAGTGCAACCATTTATCTGCAAAGTTATTAAACTGCTACTTAGATTGATGAGCAGCTCTGCTGCTACCCTGCTGTGATCTTCCCATGGTTACTCTTATTCCTTTATGGAGTAACACTTGCTTTCCTCTTCAACATTCACATTCTTGAGAGCTCCATTCTTTCCCAGTCAGGATCCCATTATGTTTCTGTTCCTTCCTCACCCCCAGAAAGCCTTTTCTTGCACTTAGGAGGTTGCACACAAAGCTTTGAAAAGATTCCCCAGCCTGGCAGGTGAAGAGATAAGACACTGATCCAGTGGCCAGGACATACTTGATGATGCTGGAGATTAGACATTCAAGCACAGAATGTGAGACTCCAGAGCTGCTTACAGGTTGCAGTTTCTTTATCTTCTTTTTGTGGTCTAGCCTGGTTTTGTGGTGACATTTCCAAGAAATGTGTTGTACACGCAGCTGCACTCCAGACAAAGAGCTCTCCCATTCATCCCTGCAGCCAGAATCTGTTTCTCAAAACAATCTACTTTCTGTATAAAGCCAGAGGCCCTTCAGAATTTCACCAGGCTTTCCACTATTGTCAAACACAGGAGGCCACATCCTGGGCTTAGAACAGTTACTTGTGTCTTAATTGAACAATGATCCACTGCACCAATATGGCTGAGGAAGGGGCCAAGAGAATAAAAAAGAGAAGAAAATAACTAGAAGAATGAAAAAACAAAAAAACAAACAAACAAACAAAACCAACACCCCCAAAAATAAACACACACACAAAAAAACCCCAAAAGCCAGGCAGACAAAATAAGAGAAAGAACAAGATGGACTTTCTGATTAATTCTCTTTCTTCCTGGGCTTTCCCTATCAGCACACCAGTGACTATTACCTAGCCTTAAAAAGTAAACTTCAGTACTCAGGTTTTTGGTAGAAGCATCTTAAATGTGCCTTGAAGTGTTAGGTTATAAAACAATCCTCACTCCTGGTGTCCACTCTACACCCCTTTAGCAGCCACAGGCTTCTGTTCCACCTTAGCATTTCAAAATGCAGAGGGGGTGCAGAGGTGCACCCTTACTCCTAACCTCATGAAGAGTGTGGATTCACCTCAATTCTGCTTCTTTCACCAAGAGAAGAAAACCCACAGGGGTTGGTCAGCTTTGCAAAGCACTGCTGCAGACTGGGAGGGAGAAGCTCTGGCCAGCAGGCAGCATGCCCCAAGCTCACACTCCAGGGTATGCCTCTACCTTAAAATTTTCTGCTGGCTACATTCTTCATGTACCAATATCTTCCTGCCACCACATATCTTAACAAGAAACCAGGCCAGTGACAAAGCAAAGCCACCCTAGCTGTTTAATAACCCCAAATCTGAGTGATTTGTGAGTCAAGGTCTTTGCACTGCCTGATGTGGGCAAAGATGGGGAGGGGAAAGATCTGTCTGCAGGGTGTCCTCCTCTTCCTCCTCTGTCTTGCTGCCAGGGGGAGGAAGAGCAGACCCTAGAGGGGAGCAGAGGGGTGGCATTCACATGCAGGCCTACAGCTTGGCGTGACATGTAGGGGCAGCACAGACACACCACATTGATTTGTGCAGGCAATAGCTACTGTTCACGTATCTGAGCTATGCTACTCTTAAGGGCTGCAGCAACTTAATAAAAAAGGGGGAAATGAAGAACCAGACAGAGTTTAGCCACTATGAAGACTTAGAGGTGCACATACAGACAGCAGGACACCAGGCTGGCAGTATCTGTGGGAACTGTTCTCCTGTAGTTAATGTTTCAGAGATAAATAGCTGAGTGAATGTGAAGGGCTGCTACCTACTCACTGCGGTACTGGAGCCACGCGCTGGCTCTGCAGCACTTGCACTGGGAGAAAAGCAAACCAGTGTTTGTGCTGTCACAAGGCAGAGCCCAGACTTCTTCCTTTTAGCTGGAAAGCCTGAAGCAGGCACTCTCCTCAAGTGCTTTAGAAATAGAAACCTGTTTTAGAAGAGACATGAAGTTATCAGCGCGAATTAATAGCGCCAGATGAGGGGTTAAGTTGCTGCCTCAGAGCTGAAGACGTGAGGCAGGCTGGAAGTGGTGGACTATGAAAAGGGTGTCACCAGAAGTGAGGAGATCCCACTGAGAGGTGGCATTTGTGAACACCGTGCTCGTGCTTGCAAGCAGCTCCTCAGAGGAGTGGCTTTATGGAGAGAGAGGGAAAAAGTCACAGTCCTTTTGAAGATTGTGTCTCAATAGTTCAGGGCGTTGCTCAGGATGAGCTGAACAGCAGCACAAGCTACAAGGAAATGTTGTAGAGCTTTGTCTCCTAGGCTGTCACAGAGTGGCCAGGACAGGAGAGCCCACCAGGGTGTCAAATAGATGTGGCCCTCTCTTAGATTTACGTGGGAAGGTTTTGGTAGCCAGGGGACTATAGAGTTGGCTTCTGTGAGAAGCTGATAGAAGCTTCTCCTATGTGCAGTAAAGCCAATACCAGCCAGCTCCAAGGTGGACCCACCTCTGGCCAAGGCCACCAGCAATAGTGGGATAGAAATATTTAAGGGGAAAAAATATGTGGAACTATAGCTGGAAAAAAAAAAAGTGAGAAGGTGTGAAAGAAACAAGAAGTCTGCATACACCAAAGTCAGTGAAGAAAGAGGGGAGGAGGTGCTCCAGGTGCTGGAGCAGAGATTGCCCCACAACCCATGGAAGGTAACAGTGGAGCAGATATCCAGCTGAAGCCCAGGGAGGACCTCATGGCAGAGCAGGTGGATGCCCAAAGGAGGCTGTGACCCCATGGGAGGCCCATGCTGGAACAAGCTCCTGGCAGGACACGTGGACCCATGGGGAGAGGAGCCCACACTGGAGCAGGTTTGCTGGCAGGACTTGTGACCCGTGGGACATCCAAGCTGAGATGGTCTGTTCCTGAGGGACTGCTCCCTGTGGAAGCCACCCATGCAGGAGCAGTCTGTGAAGAACTGTGGCCTGTGGGAAGGACTCACACTGGAGCCAGGGAAGGGCGTGAGAAGTCCTCCCTCTGAGGAGGAAGGAGCAGCAAAAATAATATGTGATGAACTTACTGCAGCCTTGTTTCCCTGTCCCCTGCACTGCTGAGGGGGAGGAGGTAGAGAATTCAGGAGTGAAGTTGAGCCGGGGAAAAAAGGAGGGGTAGAGTGAAGGTGTTTTGAGATTTAGGTCTTTACTTCTCATTACCCTACTCTGATTTGATTGGCAATAAATTAAACTCATTTCCTCAAGTCGAGTTTGTTTTGCCCATGACAGTAATTGGTGAGTGATCTCTCCCTGTCCTTATCTCAACCCACGAGCCTTTCATTACATTTTCTCTCCCCTGTTCATCTGAGGGAAGTGACAGAGTGGCTTTGGGGGGCACGTGGCATTCAGCCAGGGTCAACCCACCACTGGCCGTTGAGCTGGGACAGCACTAAGTGGGTTGGCACTAACTGGGGAGGCTCCCAGAGCAACAGGGATCTTCGTTAGAAAAATTCCAGGCTTGAGGGTGTTGTGATTGAAAAATGGCAGTTGTTACATTAAGAAAGCATTTCTTTAATACAGGTATTTCTCAAAACATTTCAGTTATGTTTCACTCGGGTAGGAAGAATGTTTCTTCCTTTTTCATCCCCACTTTCAGTGGGTCAAGAGGAAGTAAAAAACGACTTTTGCTAATTATGAACAGGGCAAGGAAAAAGCTGAGAAAAGATTACAGAAAAATGTTCAAATGCCAAGTCCTCTTCAAAAATGGGACATCCAAAAAAAGCCAAGCAAGAACATTTTTGCGAAGTCTTTTAAACCAGCACTTGGACTAGGGGTGTCCTGATGCATAAAGGCCTGCAGGTATGTGCCAGAAACACTGGGGCAGACTATTAGCCACAGGTTGGTTAGGACCCTGCCACGGGCAGGTCCTACCTTTTCCAGCTGACATACCATGCCAGTAATAAGGCATCCTACAGTGCTGAAATAACCAGAACAGTGGAGACAAGGAAAGGAAGATGTTTCAGTGGCAGGATGCTTTCTATTTCATCTGAGCACTTAGTTCCAGATGCTTAACTGGGGTCCATCAGTACAGCACCACTGCAATCAGGAGAACAAACCCGATCAACAACATATGGAGAACCTAACAACAACTGACTTAAAAATACTCTTTAAGAGGAAAAGGAGGGTATTTTTGGCAGTAACTAAGCTCTTTTTGATTCTGGATAAAGTAACAAAGGAACCTATTCAAAACCCAAACATCTTAAGTCCAAACCCTTCAATAATGCTTAGCTGCTTTGTGCAGAAGCTGCATTGAACACCATTCCTCACGTGTCCTCACAAAACAGGGGCTGCACTTGTGGTCTTCTGCCATGCCACAGAGAACCAACAGGGCCAACCCCTGCCTAACTCTCAGTTAATCATGATTTAAGTCACTGACTGGGAAACTAGGCAGGAGGTTACATGTATACAAACATACAGTGGTTTAAACAAGGCAGGAACCAAGTCTGTTCTATAAAACCCTTCATCAGTTGAGCGTAATGGGAATTTTGCTGTGAATCATCCTATGTCTCAAGGAGAACTTGGTCAGGTCTTCTCTCCAGCGTGGTGGAGCAGAACTGACTCACCTCTACTGAATCATATATGTATATATCAATACTGAATTTTCTTGAAGCCAAAAGCAGGGGCAAGGCTAAGGAATCAGTTCCTCAGCACCTCAGTGATCACATGGCTGATACACTCTCCAGGTATGACTCAGCTGAAGAAGCAAGAGAACAATCTGCAACAAACCAATTGTATGGTAAAATCCTCATAATTTTTCTGTGTTTTGGCAACGCTCACGACAAATTTAGATTTTTCTTGACTTTCTCTTCATCTGAAATGAGTTGATGCATCTTTTCTCAGAAAATAATTTCTAGATTTTTGGATTGCTCATTGCACACCTTCAAAGCTCCACCTATGCAGCTTTCCTTCCATTTTGTACAGAGGGCTTTCTGCTTCTTGCCTGAGTGTGCAAGGGCTACAGATGTGGGAAGAGTGAAAAGCTTGCATTTCAAATCCAGAATTTGCTCTCTACAAATAGTCTTGATTGAACATTTCAAAAAGTGGTATTTTGGCAAGCATTAGTTCCCATAATTCTGTCCAGATGATTTTTGATCTGAACCTTAACAGAAGCATGTGAGATTATATTGTTTTGAGGCATCAGGAGAATGCTATTCAAAATGCCAAACTGCATCTGGGTGTATGCTGGTCTCAGTTCCTCAGCTGAGCTCTCGTGTTCACCTCTGCAGAAACAGCAACTGTCACTAGCAACAGTCACAGGAGATGCAACCCCCAGAGAGTCACACTGAGCAAAGAAGAATATCTAGGGCAGTGATGTAGCTTGTCTGGGTTGTGACGTTCCTCACAGATGCTTTAACATTGTTAAAAGGCCTCCTAAAGGAAGGTGACAGGCTATTCAGGTCTGCCATGAGTAAAATAGAGGAACAAGTAGCAATGGCAGGGAGGCTAATATAGTATTATATATTACAGTGACATGAAACACTCTAAGCAGGTCACTGGGAATGCTGGAACAGGAACATTCAACCTGAATTTTAGAAAATCATGTTCTGTGCTGTAATATGGGACAGAGCCACAAAACTGGCTTCAAACCAGTGAGGTGGAAAATGTTTTTGTGGTCTGGATGACAGTCTCATTTTCACAAGCTCATGGCTTGGTGGTCCCTCGGAGATGGGACATAGGAAACAAGGTCCATGAGATCAAAGGAGTGTCCATCTGAAGCCAGGGGTGGATTACTTTGAGCTGAGATAGAGATGTGATCCACTACTTAAAGTTTCTTAACAGAACTGCCAGGCCCTGTCTCTCTCAGAGGAAAAGAAGATGTATGCATGTGAACTTGTAAGGGGCAGCAGCAATCTGGCATTCTCTGAGCAAATTATACACACTGCAGGACTGCCAAATACAGATGGACCAAAGGGAGATGTCCAGATGTAGCTGCAGATGTCACAGGAAATTAAGCCATTCACTTGTGCTTGTGATTCAAGAGGTTCCATTTCTAGGTCAGATGACAGCTTAGTTGGCCATTACTGCAAACATCTCTGACTTTTCTTGAAGTTTTGTGCCTAGAACTCTTAAAAAAGGAAAGGACGAGTACCACTGTTATGGGAAGCACGTTGTAAAACCACGTGAAGAATTAACTTTATAAAGGTTAACGATGAACTGAGGCAGTAAGCTGTTAAAGGATGAGGTTCTCTAGTACTCAATAGAAAAGGTAAACTGAAGACAAGAGTTGCAACTATTTGTTGCCACTGTGAAAACCAATATTGCCAGTTTCGGGTACATAAAAATGTAAATATTTGTTCTAGTAGATACTATTACTATTTGTTGTCACTATGAAAGCCAATATTGCCAGTTTTGTGTATGTAAAAATGTAAATATTTGTTCTAGTAGATACTGTTATTATTGTTTGTGATGAATTAGATTTTTGAGTGAACCACCAGTAAAGTTTACTCATCTGTGCTGTTGTTGTGTTCTGTTAACAGTATCCTGGTATAGGTTTTAACTGTGGGTCACTGAGAGACAAAATGTTTGCTTAATAAATCAGATCAGCAAAGAATATAGAAACATTCTTTAATCAATGGTGCTGAAATGAATTTGTTTTAGAATTCAACCACCTCACTCTGTATAAATGTCTCTATTACTGCTTAAACTACTCAGTATGTCTCACGTGAGGACATTTCAAGTATATGGTAAAATCTGAAAGCTTAGAATGTGATATATTGGGGGAAAATTAGTATTTTAAATAAAAAAATGTTATCCATTTTCTGGCTATTTCAATACCAAAGAGAACAGTACTGCCCTCCAGAAGTAACATTACCTATTGCATTTATTTTAGTAGCTGGTTAACTAAGTATGGGTACAGAATGTGTGATAAGGTAGATCCCTAGGCAGTGAAAATGGACCTTTGATTTACTAGTGGAAAGAAAAAGAATCATTTTGTCAAAGCTTTGAAAAGGATGAGAGTAATTTTTAGGGAGAAATACTTGCACTTTTGTTAATTTTCTGCAAAGCTTCCATTTAGGTAAAAAATGATGAGTTTTCATCTTCTGAGTAAGCTTTTTGATCATTATTTGGTTAGTTGATAAAATCAGTCTATTGCCCATTTCCAGTTTTCTTTGTTTACTTGTGTCTATCTCTGTGTCTGGCATGAATCTAGTTCAACTCCTGCCAAAGAGTTGATCCTGATGAATGGCGTTTGTGCTGCTGTTTGGTCCAAACCCCCCTAACACATTTAGACTGATTACAGACTTCAGAGCCAAGAAATACTGATATATAGTCAGAACTGGAGAGAGAAGGGGGCAAAAGATTTTTGCTTGTACTTTGGAAATGTTGAAAAAGCTTTTCTAGCCTCATAACTTTGGCGAGAGAAATGTAGTGAAAGTGGGGGATGTTTACATCTCATTTTTGGAAGAGGTGAAGCTGATGAAGACTAATGGGGCTTCCCATGGCTGAGCTGATTAATCAGATGTCTGGAAGAATAGAAGCTGGGGTTCTTAATCTCTACTGCAAGTTTCTGTTTCTTCTGGAAATAACATTAAGCATAGTCTTGAAACATATCATCTGGAATAGCAAAAGCAGTGCCATGTTTTAGAAAGAAGCATCTTTTTTGAGAAATCTTATATTGATACTGGTCTCCTATAGAATTCTGTACTTCACTGGTATCACAACATGCATTTGTGATTGGTCCCTTAGGGGGATCTGCTCTCATGGGACAAACCCACCACAACAGCCTGAAACATGTGACACAGTTCTGCTTTCCCTGGCTTTCCACACACTCCTTGACTCTTCTGCTTGTGGGCCTTGGGGTGGCTTAAAAGAAAACAAGCTGGTAGGCACTGCTGTTTCTGGATGAGGCCACCACGGGTCTGAGGCTACGTGTCAGTCAAGGAAGGTTGCCAAGGCACTTTCTGGGAGGTGGTTTTGGGTAAACTCAAAAGGCTCTTGTTTAGTGATCTCCTTCTGTCTAGCTTTGGAACTGAACATGTTTCGAGGTTGCCCTTGCCCTGGGAGTGAATAACTGCTGAGGGTCAGAGGACAGTTAGCCACATTCTTTCCTGGGTCTCTGCGAGCAGTTCCTCATGCCATGAACTTTGGGCTTTCTGGCCACAGACCTTCAGTGTGTGACTGATACTGCTCCATAGTCTCCATGTCCAGAAGAGCTAAGGCATAAATCCCAGTGGTCAAACCTCTGCTCCAAGGTATTGGGAAGGGGAGAGTATATTTAATGACTCCTGGCTTTTCCTCTTAAAGGGGTATAAGTGACACAGTGCTGGTTTGGGATTTTGTTCTGGACTGGGTCACTTCTTGCTAACAGTTTCCTGTGCTGACTCAGGAGGCAGACTGCTTTGACAGGCCACCTTCACACCTTAACACTACTGCATCTGCCAACCAAGGGCAAGTGGTAGCCAGCAGTGGAGCACAGGAGTCTCCTCAGCAGCCCAAATGTAGCACAGGCTTTACCTAGTCAGGCTTCACTGGCTCAATTACACTAATCTGGTCCTGACCCAATATTCCCAACACTGCAGCTCAGTGTGTTTATTAGAAATGAGTTTTCAAAGGAATTTTATTGTTGCACTGAGACACAAAGAGGTGAAGATATGTGGCTTCTATTCTGCTCTCCATATCTGTGCCATAAAACATAGTGTTTGCTGTGCCTGTATTATTTGTGAGCTTGTAGTAGTACTTAGCTTCAGATTTGTTGAAATGTCCTGGAAATACAACTGCCTCATTAAGCTTTGGGGTAGATTTTTTATTTGTTGTTCCTGTTTTAAGTCAGAGGAGGCTTGAAGCAGCAAGGCTTGCCAAGGAACTAGGATTCCAATGCAACAAAAAGTCTCACTAAAGTGGCTGAGACAAAATGTAACTGGGAGAAATTTCCTAGTGGATGATCACTCCTGACATGAATCAACTTCTGTCTGAGGTCTGATGGGTTGGTCTGTTGTTTTCCATCTCAGGGAATTTTATACCTTCCTCAGAAGAAGATGGCACAGGTCGTTGTGGAGACAAGGGACTGGGCTGAGTGGACTCATATTGTGATGCAGCATAGGAAGTGCCACGTTTCAGCAGCAGAGAACTTTCTTTTACCAAAGGAGGATATTATTTGATGTTGATAAGGAGGAGAAATCTCTGCTTTCAAAGAACAATTCTTGAAAATGAATAAATATTGATTTTTAATTCTGTCTAAATATCTATAGTTAGACAAGGTAATCAATATAGGCTACTATGATATTAGCTTAATGAGCTAAAATTTGTTACTGCTGGGTTCATAAGGAAGACTTCATTTCTTTGGCAGAGGTGAGATGAATTAGCCTGAGAAAAATTATGCAGGAGTGAGTTTCTCACCTTAACCTGACAGAGGGAAAGACCTTTATAGCATTTCAATAAAAAGAGTGACCTATTCCAGGCTTTTAGGCTAAGCCCTCAGAAGAGACAGACTTTAAATCCCCCTCTCAATGAACCCAGCAATAGTTTGGTTCACCTAGCCCAAGGCACTGCACTGCTTTCCAGCAGTGAAGAAAAGGAGGCGTGCAGAGCCCATCCTCACAAGCTGGTGTTTTTTTCTTAAACACTGAATTAAATCTAAAAGTAATTTTCTACCTTAGCCAGTTTCAGCCACAACTACAGCTACTTCTGTATGCCAGGACAAAGTTTTAAATCATGGCCTGTATTTTTGGGTTGCTTGAAATTCAGACTGAAGCTAAGTTTGCTTCAGAGACTGCTGCCAGCTGACTGCTGGGCATCGATGATGGTTCATGTTCAGTTCCAGACATGAAAGTTCATGAAGTTTCTGACAGCTACTACCCTCCATGTCTAATGAAAACTGAGGAAGTAATCAGTCTTTTTTGTGATTCTGCTATCCTGCATTACCTAACCTGGATTTTAGGCAGCCTCATGATGAGTAACAGGGAAGAAAATAAATAATTTTTCAGCTTCTTGTTGTGCTTCACTTGAACACAAGCAGGACGGAGCACAAAGCCTCCTAACAGCTGCACAGCTCCGTCACCCTGAGGGGCAGGAGGCTGCCAAATCTGAGCCCTCTCCTCGCCCACTGCCTGCTGCACCCTCTGCTCCAGGGAGGTGCTCTGGGGTTTGGATCCCACAGGGCTCTGGTGCTGGCTCCTGCAGCAGCCTGTGCATGCTGCAGCAGCTGACAGCGAATCCCTGAGGCAGAAGGCTTCATTGCATCAAATACTGAAATGGAGACTGCAGCACGCCCTCCCTGCTTTGCTCCTGCCCAGATTTAACACCCAGAAAACCTCCTTCTCTGCCTCTTTGCTGCAGTCTTGGAAGTGGCACTCGCAGCAGAGCTGCTTACTGTGGAGACTGCAGCGCCTTCTGGTTTGCTGGAGCTTGGGGATGTTGCTGAGGATGAGGAGGTGACCACCTTGGAAAAAAGGATTTGTGGGTCCAGCTGTGAGTGGTGGGATAGGGGGAAGGCATCCCACTGATTCTGTTCTGGAGCAGGAGAACCCAGCAAGGGCTGTGGCAAGTGCTGCAGAAAACGTGAAGCTCACGATGGGTTTGCAATGGTCCCTCTGAGGAGGAAGGTGCTCCTTTCTCTGGCAGCCATCCAGCTCCAAAGTGTAATAAACCTCCAAAATGGATGATTTTTGTTTAAAAATAGAGCATGCCCCTCCCACAAGATCCTTAAATAAATCTCTTGCTCCTATTCTTTTCAGCTCAAGGTCACCTGGAAGTGCAGTTTTTTTCACTGGCTTTCTTGGTTGGCTGGTATTTCAGCACGTGAGGGAGGAGACCAGAGAGTGTGGGGGCTGTGACCACAGCAGTGCTTGCTGTCTTTGCCCATTGCAGGTTGTATCTGCACTAAGCCTGGGGCATTTTGGACAACAGTCTGGCTGTCAGTCACAGGCCTCCACGCTTACAGGGACTGAAATACAGTTACAAAGCTCTCTTAAGCCATTAACTAATTTAAGTGACATAAATATTCTTTATTTTTTTCCCTCAACAATGTTGTTTGGTTTCTGTTTTTTTTTTTTTTTTTTTTTTTTCATTTGCTTGAATAAGGAGCTTTTAGTCTACCAGATGTGTCCAGGGTAGATGTCCTTGATGTGCTCTTTAGCTGCATTTTCAAAGCTTAAAAGGGTAACTTTATGTAAATCTGTGGTCTTCAATTTACCCTTGGGTAAAGAGTGGAGGCAGCAGCTGCACTACTAGATCTCTTGCACTGCATGGATTTTCTGATGTGTGTCACTTGGTTTCATGAAGGAAGAGTCATCTCCTTCTTTTTATTCACTTATTGAGAAAAAAGTGTGAGCACCATGAAAGCAGTTCAGTCTGAAATAGCTGAACTGGGCAATGCTGCTTACAGAAAACAAATTCTGTATCAGGCATAGAATTGTTCCCACATTATTCTTAGGTCAAGGATGAAGACCTGCTGGTTCTTCATCCAGGAATTTAGATTACATAAAATGCACAAGAAAAAAAAATACTGCCTTAGATTTAAATTTGATTCAAGTGAAGTTCATGCCTCATCCTGCTGTCTTTACTTACAGGAGTAGTATTTATAAATATATAGTGAAGCATGTCAATATTCTTGATTGGAACTTATTTTACTAATGAATGACTTCGTTAGCAAGTATTGTTCTTGTCTTCAAAATATCCTCATTTCTAAAAATCCTCAAATGTACATTTGCAGGAGGGATAGAGGCAAGAGCTCTCCAAACTAAAACCAGCTGAAAAAATAAAGGGGTTTTGGCTGATATTGAAAGATCAGAGCATTTTTACCCAAACCTGAAAAGGTGGCTCTCTACTGAGGGGTCTCAGAGGAGAGACACATTTGCTGTTTCAACTCCAGCAAAACCCTTGGGTGCACCAGCTGCCTGAACACTGAGCACCTGGACACTTAAAAGTGTAAAAGCCCCTTGTAGGGTAGAGTTACCTGATGTTACAATGCCTGATTTCACAGGCCACAGTTTGGCCAACTCCTAACTCCTCATCTGGGGACATCACCAGAAGCGACCTACCACAGCTGAGCATGGCTTTTGGGAGGATGTCTGCTGCCATTCCTCTTCCTTAGGCACTTCTTCTGTGTCAGAGATCAGGCTGGGCCAAATGCACTCAGCATTATGAGCTGTGTGCCCCCAGCTCGGTCTCATCATGGGCTTTGCCCTGTGGTCCTTGTCATGCTGCAGCTTCATCAGTGACCATGCCTCTTGCTCCTGCTCTGCTGGGGTCTGAGTCTGGGTGACTCATCTCTGCAATGCTCTGGAGGCAGCACTGCTGATAGTCACTTGTCCTTGGGACAAGTTGTGCTTCCCTACGTGCTTCCATACACAGGACTGGAAGAGCAGACTGTCTCAGCTGAAACACTGAGTTTCTCTGGATTTGTGCTCAGGTGAATGGAAGCAAATGTGCCAAAATAAATGAGATCCTTGTGAAAGTAGAGGTTGGAAGCCAAATCCTGGGTTTCTGATGTAAATTGAGTACTGTTTTGATATTTAGAAGAATCAAATTGGCTGTCACTATTCATCCACTGCAAGGATTATTTTATTCCTTCAGTTTGGCATGGCTCTTTATGAAGCTTCTAGTCTTAAAGGCCCAAAGTCGTCCCATGTAGGTCCCAGAGATGGCAGAAAAAAAGCTTAGGGATTTAAATGAAAAAAGAATTAGAGCTTTCACCACCAGGCAGTGAGGCAAAATCCCCCTGCCTTCGGCTGTGTAGCCCACACTCTGCTCCCCAGCTTGGAATCTGGAGCCACAGGATATTGACAGTGAGACTGTGGGAATATCCAAGCACAGTTCTGGGGAAATCCTCTGTTTGCTGAATTCTGAAACTTGTTCCTGACCAGACTGTGATTGCTCTCAAACACCAGCTATTAATTGTTTGTTGGTTTGTTTGTTTGGGTTTTTTTACACATGCTGTAGCCAAAGAAGCCTCTTGGCCGTGCTGTGTGTAGACTTTGACATGTGATCCTCAACCTACGTAGCTCCAGGTGTGCTTTTGTGCCTTAGATAAATATAAGGCAACCTGGGTTTATGCTTTTGTTTAGGGTTTTTTTTCTGAGTCCTGTTCTCTCCAACAGAAACGCTCCTGTGCTACAATAATGAACGTGCCCTTTTGCTGTTGGCAGTGGTTGTACCTGTGTACCTCAGAGATCTGTGCATTAAGTATCCAGACTTTCAGTAGGAATCCCCATATAGCTCTGTGTTGCAAATCGTTAGCACCTCAGCTTCCCAGCAGCCAGGCTGCTGAGCCCTAGAACCAGTCGGTTGTCATCTGTTTTATTTACATGATCAAATTTAATCTCGAGTTTTAGTGCTCAGCAGAGCTCTGTAAATCTCATGTAGCTCCACAGGAGTGCCCCCCACAACACACTACCCCACCCCAGCTCATGTCTTTCCTGAACCTTTCCCTTATGGATTATATCACAGCCTATTTCAGTAAACCCCTCCCTTAAGGAAAATGTGAAGAGCAGCAAGGAAAAGGGGGAGCTTTAGCAAAATGCTTTAACTTTTGGCTTTTCATCTGTGGATTGCTGGGATTCAACCACGAACGAAGCAACTAACACCCAGGGAAGGGGCAACATTCCCACAAGGAACTGGAAAACTTTCTGCTCCCAAGGGAATGGTTAGAAAGCAAACCAGCCCACTTTACGTGCCCTTGCAGGCTTTAATTCCTTCACAAACACGCTCAAACTGAATAAAAAGAACTAGCTAAATAAAAATCCCTGCGCAGAGAGAAAGATTTTGATCCTCTGTTAAAACAGTTTGAGCGGAAAGGATTTTGCAGCCTCTCTGTTAATCTGCTGCTCACGTGGTTGAAAGCGATGCCCTTGAGGCACCATCTCCCCTGTTGTTGAAGTGATTGGTCAACAAAAAAAGAAAGGAGGAAAAAAAAGAATAGAAGTTGTGCTCTTGTATTAGTACAGCTAAATCCTCGCCTGCAAGTCTGGGTAATCTTCACTGGAGGAGCGTGGTGGGGTCTTTCTTCATCAGCCTGTGAAGGCTGAAATGGACTTCAGAAGGAAGGGAGGTTTCTAAGGCAGCTTTGTGAGCCTGTAATAAATAATGAGGAGTTCTCATACCCTGCACCAGGGAAAGCCAGTGTGCATGTGTGCCCTTGGCCTCTTCAACTTTATATTACTGAGTCCTGGGAAGTGAGTAGCAGCCAGGAATTAGTTGTAGGTGTGAATCAGAAAGCAGCAGTGGCCTTTGAAAATGAGTGAATAAGTTTTGCATATCCGTGGGGTGCTATTATGTATTCCTGTGGCTAATATAATTTGTTACTTAGCCTAGAAATGTCAGATGCTTTCAATATCTCACTTGCACAACTCTAAGTGCATTGTAAATTTACATCTTAAACAGTTGTTCCAAATGTATTGGTTTTGGTATAAACACTCACCAGTAAATGAATAGTGGATATGACACTAGGATCTCCCCATTTAATCTCCCAGTTGTGCCCAGTGAAGGGAGGATCCAGATCCTCTCCACTGTCTGCAGTACTGAAGGGTTTTTGGGGGTGGGTCTGGGCTGGCCAAGGGTCCAGCCTTATTTCAGAGAGATGAGCTGTTTAGTAGCAGCAGAATTTTTTGTTGTTGTAACTCTGTAAAGGAGCCTTGAAATAATAAAATTTAGATCTGTAAAAGTTTTATTGGCTTAAAATGGGGTTCTAAGGCCCTTCTGCATTTTCAAAACCTGCTCTGCTGTGTCCTTGTATTGTGCCAGCTGCATTTTACCTACTGACACGTGTATCACCTATATATAGACAGAGAAGGAGGGTAGATAAAAGCTAAGTAGGGTCCTTTCTTTTTATAATGTGGCTGTAGTTATTTATTTTTCTTTCTTGAAGGAAAGTAACTTTTTCAAAGCTCATGGACTTTCTTCAGCTTGAAATCCTACTTCCACAGTTTAAGTTCCCAGAGGAGACTAAAGCTCAGAGTAGAGCTGAGTGGAGCTGGGGGTAGGGCTGGGCTGCCTTGGATGTGGCAGAAAGTGAGCCCTGAGCCAAGAGCATGGCTGTTGGTCTGCAAAACACAAGACATCCCCAGGGGTAACCCAGAGCAGTCTTGGAAAGGTCAAACCTATTTTTTTATGCTTGTCCATTATTAAAGCTCCATTGCCTTAGCAAAGATCCATTGGCAGTAGTGGGGAGGTACGGATGGTCTCCTCAGCTCCCTTCAGACACATTTTGGATACAAGTTCCTTGAGCTGATGGGGCTTTGGCTCAGGTCTATGATCTCTTGTGCCTTTTCTGTTTTACTTACGGTGATACATTTCCACCTGACATTGCCCTCACCACAAATTGCTGCATACACAAGGGAAAAACCTGATGCTGGCAAGCTCCCTTCCTTCTAACTACCCACTTCCAATGCCGTATGATTTAATGGACAGAAGGATAGACAGACAGACAGGTTGATATATGGATAATGAAATTGTTTCTTTACAGATAAGGCTCTCTAATTTTAAAAAGAAAATAATGTGAATAATCAGTGATAACCACGACTCTCAAAGACAATGAGATCTTTTCCTTAACATATATTTTCCTGCACCTCAAAGCTGAAAAAAAATCACCCTTCTTCAGTTAAAATTCCCATTCTACAAATAAGAGCACCAGCCCAGTTTCATAACGCTTATGTTTTGTCAGCTGCTGATTTGACTCTGGCGACTTAGTTAAAGAAGATTTCTGCTAAAAATATATCAGTCCATTCTCTGAAACACAGCCAGACTTTCCCCATCAGGCAGCAATGGAAGGAAAGGATATTAGAAATATAAGGAATTGCTTTGTTTACTGCAAATACTTGTCAATAGGGGAAAGTTCTCTATTTACATTCCTAACACTCTCATGATCACAGCGCATAGAATTTTGTTCCTCTATTTAGATGTTTATAAGTAGTAATGGCTGCATTAATTGTCCTGCGTTAATTGTCTTGCATTAATTTCTGTTAAAGTCACAGCTGCATAAACCAGAAGCTACACTGCCAACTGTTGCTGGGAGGAAGTGTCCTTTGGCATTGCACCTGTGCCTCAGTGCCCACACAAATGCACTGAAAGCCACTAAGACCTGCCCACAAAAGCCACAGAGAAGCCACAGCCCTTTGGCCCAGGAGCCAAGTGTGTGCATTCTCCTCTGCCAAAGCAACTCTGCACTTACAAGGTGTCAGTGCTGGTGTAAGGGCAAAAAGAGCATGGAACTAAGGCTGAATGCTGGACTGCAAGGAAATCTTGCAAATACAAACCACGCAGAAGGAAATGAAATGTTGTCTGGTTCAGTCTTCTGACAGCCCATGACAAACACCACCAGGGGAACACATTATTCCTGCCTATTGCTTTGCAATCAAAGCTACTGCAGCATTGATGTCAATGGTGTTAACTGTGTCACTGCCAATCTTTTAAACTAAAATATTGAGTGATTTGTTCTTCTGCCACAAAATCTGTTTCCATATTTGCTCGTCCACCAAAGTCATCACCATACTAAGTTTGTAAAAGTGCTAATTACACCCACAGCTTTTCCTACCCAGTCCTAAAAGCATCAGAATTAGTAAAGGATGGCACCTATTTTTAACAGGACACTGAGGAATTTCATAGCTGTTTTAATGACCGAGTTACTAATTTCTCCATTCAATTAATTTAAAAGGTAATTTTCAAATTAAATAAAGCTACCACAAAATTTCACCCTGACTTGCAAAATTCCACAAAATGGAGCAGAAATTAGCTCTACTTTGTGACAGAGGCCAGTACAAACATGGTCTCTTTTCTTCTTGTAATCTTCGTGGGTTTCCTTTCAGTCATCCATTTAGCCTAAAAAAAAAGCTTTCTCTAGTTTGTGGGTTTCCTTTTCATCATCCATTTAGCTAAAAAAAGCCTTTCTTCAGTTGTCTGTCTGCTTTCTTGGATCATTATAAGAAATCTGAGGATGATCTCTATTGGCTTGCTTTTTCTGTTGTTGATTTGATCTGCATGTGATAAATGTGTGTAACTCTTCTGAAGCAATGATGTTTTGCATTGACTTTGCAAAGGCAGAGAAGACATAGAAAGGGTTGAGGCAATGTGAAGTGAGGCCTTTTGGACAACTACTCATGTTGTCCAAACTAAGAGTGAAAGAATGAGCAGACAGGGCTGAGTTACTGTAATTTTCTCATGCTGCATTACCTACTATGTAGCTGAAACACTCCTGACTCACAGGCACTAGCTGCAGCACCGGCGGGTAGTTAACAGGTACAGGCACAGTTCATCTTCTGTATTACAGAGACTTTATAAGGATGAATCAGATTGATCCAGCCTCTGTGGGAGAGACATGAGTGAACAGGCTGTTGCTTTCCACCCACTGGCTTCCCAGGCTAGGACTGACCCCTTTCCTAGAGCCCACCTGCAAAACCTCAACACTTCACAGTCGTGGTCCATAAGCAGCTCTTAAACAGTGAGGAGAAGGAGCAATAATGCTTTGGAGCAGACAGATGCTGAACACTTCTGGTGCTATGAGTCAATGGTTGACGCAGGTCCCACGCAGCTTCCTGGGAAAAATGTGCCTGCCTTTACCCCAGACTGGTTTCCCCATCACTGCCCAGGTTTGATTCCAGACCTCACCCCAAACGATTATTTTGGTTTGGGATGCTCAGCAGAGATGACAATTAGCTTAAGCCAGGAGACGTGGAAGAGGCTTGGATGTGGACCAAGAGCTCTGTGCACTCTTGAGAAGACTGTGCAGAGGGAAGATTATCTTTCTACAAACCTAGAAAGAGCAAATGCAACAAGCCTCCTGCAGCCTGGTGAGACTGCCCTTTATTTTCCCCAGGAAAATCTGCCATGGACTTTTCCTATTCCTTGCTGTCTCCTGAATCTCTGAATAAATGTCTTGCAACAATTCAATTTAATATATTTATATTTAAATTATTTTGTATTATATCTATCTAGATGATATCTAGATATTTATATTTAAATTAATTTCTATTACATCTCTCTAGATTAGATGGTCCTGCTCTGGCAGGGTGGTTGGACTTGATGATCTCCAAAGGTTCCTTCCAACCCCTAAGATTCTGTGATTCTGTGCTCTCTCTGTCTGTCTGTCTATCTATCTATCTATCTACCTACCTACCTATCTATCTATCTATTCAACTATCTATCTATTCACCTAAGAGAAACAGAGGGGAACAGGTAAAGCCCCAGGAAAATCTGGCACAAAAACATTTAAGATGCCAAGCACTCCTGTGTTATGTTGGCACACGGACCCTCCCACCCTGACATGCTCTGCTGTTCTCCCTCCACACACTGCTGGCATCTCCCAGGACATTGCTGGCTGATAGTCTCACCTGCAAGCCTGACCCTGCTAATGGCCATGGTGAAACTTCCTCCAACTTGAAATGGGGCGTGACTTTCACCCTTAGCTTCTAAAATTGGCCATTAATCAGATTTACTGGCTTAGGAGCAGCATAAAGAAACAGAAGTTGGAATATAATCAAAGAGAAGAGAGGCTGACTGCTTGTCATTCTTGCAGTGAAGGCAAGTGAATATTTTGAGGAAGACCTGAATGAATTCAGGGTGTGTGTTTCACTGAAAATTGTGACACAGTCAGAAATCTCCTCTAGCTAAGCAGATACCTTTTGTTTTCCTCCCAGATTCTGGCTGCAGAATGTAAATAGCTATGTCACAAGTCAAGACATTTTGTTTAATCCTTTCTACTAATACCTGGATTTCATGTCCTGAGCCACCAAGATCCAGCTATGCAAATGGCAAGTGAGGTTGCAGGATATTTTGGAGCAGGTATCTCCTGGAGGGACAGGGAAGCACTAAGCCCTTTGAGCAAAGCCTGTATCCTCATTTAAAATACCCTGTGAAATTCCAGCCATCCTTTCACAGAGAAAACTTATCCAAAGTGGAACCAGCATAACCAACAGCTGCTCGAGTGATCAGGGCAAACAACAGTCCACCCACCAAGAAAGAACTAAAAATCTGATCTTTCATGTCACAGGAAATGCTGAGAAAGGTAATGACTGATGTTTGTGCACCTCAGAGAGAGAGAAGGAGAGAGCAGGGAAGGAGAGAAGCTATTTAAGCCACAGGACAAGATCGGTGCAGGAACAAGATGCTATTTTCTGCTTGTGGATTAATTTGTGCCCGAAGCAAAATATTTTCTGGCTATCAGACAAATGAGGGTCTGGACTCTGAAGTGGTGGGAACATAATAAACTTAGGACATTGCTTGCTAAATTATAAATGAAGCTGTATGAGAGAACTACATGTGAGATCAGGGAATTAGAGCAGCCTGTTCAGTTCAGGTCTCTGTTCAGTGTCCTCTGTGCTGCTGGCAGGTGCCTCTGGACAAGGTGCCCACTCCTGGTACGTGGGTTTATTGCTTCACCTTCCACCTTTCTGTCTGGTCTCTCTCTTAGACAAACATTTTTGCCTGCAATGTTTTTCTGTTGCTGTTGGAAAGGAAAAAAAAAGAAAGGAAAATGGTGTGGGTACATAGCTGTAGACTGCAAAGAGATAACAGATTGAAAGGTTTATTTTCCGAAGTGGTTTTGTTAGCAGTAAAATGGACAGAAAGTGAAGTTGTTGTTACTCTAAAGTGAAATTATTACAAAATGGCTGCTCTGTGCTTTGCTTTTTTTTTGCTGCAGGAGCCTGATAAAGTGAAACGCACACGCTGGAGCCTCATAAAACAGTCAATGTTGTCTGAAAACTGATGGGACAACAATGACTTGCTTTGTATTGGGGTGGGGTGGCTCCAGGCTTTTCTTTTATGACTGCCTGTTATTCTCTGAGATCTCAAGAGCAACTTTTTCCCCTTGCCATCGCCCCTGGCTGCAACGCCTGGAGGGAAGCGTGGGATGTATTGCTCACAACCTCCCTGTCTGCAGAAACCGGAGGCACGGAGCGGTTGTGTCAAGCAACTGTTTCTGCTGCACTGCGACTGTGTCACCCTCATCTGCCCACCAGCCACCAGGGCTTTGCCAGGGGGAGAGACACCCACCTTCACAGGGAGCAGCCTTTCCTCTGGTAGCACATTTATGTTGGGCCATTCCATTCACACTAAGAGGTTTTTTGCAACTGTTTTCTCCAATGTATTCAACAAATGGTCAGAAGTCATATTTTTGTCTAATTATACTTCAAGAGCTTCATTTTGGCCTCTGACTGGAGCTTTCTCATTCCAGATAGATACAGGTTCTGACACAGAGAGTACAACGTCGTGCTCACTAGCATTTATCTAAAAGCCCTCATTGTTCTGCACTACATACATCCCTGAACCGAGTGCCAGTCCATGCCCTGAAACACCTGCAATTTAAGTAGGAAAAACAATGAAAAGGACAAGATAGAAAGGAAAAGAAGCAGCTTATCGATATTGTGTAGGTGGGAGACAGATTCAGCTGTTGAACACAGACAAGCAGTCCCATCAGAAGGTATGTCCATGCCATGAAACACCTGCAATTTAAGTAGGAACAACAATGAAAAGGACAAGATAGAAGCAGCTTATTGATATTGTGTAGGTGGGAGACAGATTCAGCTGTTGAACACAGACAAGCAGTCCCATCAGAAGGTATCCAAGACATCTGCATGATGCTGACAGGTACAGCCAGCAGCAGGAAAATGAGTATCTACAGCATCTCACATAGCTCCAGAGACCTATCTTCAGGCATCACAAGCAAGCCCTGAGAGTCAAATAAGTTGCCTAAGGTGATGCAGGAAGACAGCGACAGACTAGGAATTGCCTACTGAAAGAATCCAGATTTGCAATGCTGCAGGGCCTGTCTTTCTTAAAGGGGCTCCTTGGCAAGCCCTCGCCAGCAGTCGTTATTCTTGATATTCTTTGAATATCAAGGAAACATCAGAGTGAAATCAGTTTTTGCCAGACTCCCTTGGCTTGGGCTGTGGAGCTGGGCCCAAAGGCTTTGCCAGCAGCTCGCCATGGGACAGCAACAGAAGAGAGATGAGGCATCTGGGCCACGGGTTAATGCTCACATACCCTGTGGAAACACAGAGGCAGCTTTTTGGCTTCATCAGTGACACCAACATAACAAAGGTGTTGCTTTGGAAATGAAAATTTTGTGATTAAGTTACAGCCAGGCAATAGGCTATGCAGGTTTCCCTCAAGATTTTATTTCAGAGCTATTTTGAAATTTAAACCTAAATGACAATTTAGAGTAGTTTTTAATTGTTATGTTTTTTGCAATAACATAAAATCTTTAAATAGGATTTTTCATTACAAAATGAGCTGATTTGTGCCTCAAGTGCTTTCAGATCAATTAAAATACAATAAGAGCAAAAGTGGGAAATGTTTTTGTTATAGGCAGTATTAATTGTGGGGAGCTCTAGGTCAAATGGAGATGACAGAAGTCAAAAACCACAAGAGTTAAAGCTTGTGAGGGCTGTTGCTGAGAGCCCATGATCTATAAAAACTGTGGTCCCAACTCCCTTGGATAATTTCTCAGCAGCTGCTGTTTGTCACATGGACTGTAGGCAGCACACAGATGCCTTTCTTGGCTTTCTTTGGGATCTGCCTTCAAATGCTACATCTTCAACACAGCTTCAAGGAGAACCTGCTGGTGTCAGCAACACACACGAGTATTGGTATCTAAGCCTCCTTTTGCAGCAGGCTCTCAGTTCCCATGTCATTTCAGTGCCTACTGGTGTTGGGCAGTTTCTGGTCTAGATTGAACTTTGGGGTTAATGCCAGTGAATTTCTTATAACCCAGCTGCAAAAAGTCCATCTAGGGAGGGCTGATGAAGGTGGTGAAAGATGCGGTGAGTGTGCTGTGCAGCTGAGCTCTAGACAGCTCCCCACGGGGCAGTGGTAGCTGTCAGGGAGGTGCAGCAGGGAAAAGGATCCTATACAGCCCCAGTGCCTGGCCCTGGCACTGCTGTGGCTGAGCACGCTTTGCACAGCACTCGGGGAGCCAACAGAATGGCTGTGAGGCAACAATGGGGAGAAAGGATGACCCCCTTCATCTCTAGCTGAACTTCATCTCCCCCTTTCACAGGGTGTGCTCTTCTTCTACCAACAACCGGATTAAAAACTGGAAGGAGAAGAGTTGCAACCCATCTTTCAGCTTTAAATGGCTCAACGCCCATCCTGAGATGCTTGATCCAAAGTCTCTTTCTGGGTTTTCTGCAGCTCTACTAATGCCACAGCACTGTGGTAACACTTTTTCAATCCTACAAGAAAGAAGCATAAAGTGTGGTATTGACAGAATGACTTCTTTGGTAGAATATGCCAATGAGGTCATCCTCTGGCTACAAATATCCTCGGGAAGAATAGATGTGTCCTTTAATAACAGGGAGAGTCCTTAAAAAGGAACATTTTATTGCAGTGTTGCTGTCATCACAGTGAATTGCAGCATTTTCATTTTCCTGTATTTATTGCATTGAAGTGTTTAGATCACTGTGAAGCAAATATTTGCTTTCAAAGGTCACTCATTGTATCTCTCTTCCTCTGAGGAGATATGGAGGTCTCTCTTAGACTTTAGTATAACTCCATAAGGATATCTAATGTTCTAACTGTGAGATTCTTTATTGCATCTGAGCACTACTAAAATAGCAGATGCAGAATTCAAAGTATGAATGTGTTTCCATTAGCCAGTCTCTCTTTGTATTCTTCTTTAACCCTTTGAGGCTGTTGTGCTCCTGTACCAGCAGTGGCTCTCTATAAGGTCAGCTCTCTGGGAGTTTGATGTAAGTCACCCAAGTCCCTGGAGTTACTTGTGCTGTCTAGAAGACACAGAGCACATGACATACAGGATTTTGTAGCAAGGTTTGGACTTTGAGTACTGTGTATGCTTGTGTGTGAACCCACAGGATTTTCTTTCCCTTTCCTGAAATGTCTTTGTAAAATTTTGAGCTTGCATTTTCATATACAGTTATTGCCAGTACAAACACAAATTCACTGAGTGATTGCAAGTAGCTGCAACCTCTGTAGCAATTATTTATTTTTTATTCAAAGTTTTAATTCTAAAGACCTTAACAAATTATGTCACAACTTTGGTTTTCTGATCTGTCATCTCTGCAATGACTGCAGGCAAAATAAAATGTAGTTTCTGTTGAAAGTAGAGGGTACTTTTTGAAGAGTTTATTTCCAGTTATATTAGAGGTTCCTAAGGCAATTATAAGATTTGGATACTTGCTTAAAATCAGCTTGAATGAGAACAGAATGAAAGACACCAGCCATTATTAAAAAAATAATTTCCACGAGGAATTTATTACCTGAAGTCCTCAATAGTATCTTTGGCCTGTTCTGATTCTACTAAAACAAGAGCAAATTTCAGTGGGCCCAAGACAGACTAATACTTTATGCTTTTGGAAGACTGTCTAGTAACTAGTGAAAGCAAACCTGTCATGGTTTACATTTTCTGGGCCATTTCTGTAACCATTCCATTTCAATTTTTTAATACAGCAAGAGGTCTTCGTTAGAAATATCATAGAGGCAAAATTGTTAATTTTTGCTGTAGAAAAAGAATTCCTTTTAAAACATAAATCTTCTCTTTACCAGATTTTATTGATAAGAGGGTTTGCTCTTGGAAGTTTATGATACTGGAATGGAATTTCAGCCTAAATGGGGATTTTCAAGGAAAATCTCATCTCCAATCTGTCCTGTTCCACATTTTAAGTGGCAAAATCTGCAAAAAAAGTTAAACTCATTCCAGCCATCTGCAAAATATATGTAGTTTATCATACTGTGTGCAAATTGGCAACCTTTATTGATTCTTGTGCACGGTTTTCTATTAAATAAAGTTGAATCAGCACTGCTGCAGGGCACTTTTGTTTATGACTAAAACTTGATGTAAAATGACTTGTCTGGAAGAATGCTTTTTGCTATTTCTCAATCCATTCTAAGTGCTTTACGAATACCAAACAATCTCAATAAACCTGTCAGGTTCAATCACTTGCTACAGAACATCTCTCTGGGTACAACCTCTGACATTTTTTTTTAACAGGATGCAAAATAGGATGTGTTTGTCACTAAGATGCCAACTGATGGTTCTGACTAAACGGGAAGGATAACTACAGAAAAATCACAAAGTTTCTCCACTTTGTTTCTCTTTATGCACCACCCAGCATCACCGCTGTCTCAAGATCAAAACTAAATACATAAAACATCAAAAGTCAGGCTGGAATCTGAGAACTGAAATTTTTGTGCAATTTTTATCTGCAGTGACTGACAGACTTCTGTTTGTTATTATTTGTTATTGTCAGCAGAAGCACCCATTTCACCTCCACTCATTTACAGCCCTGTAATTATTCAGCTCACACTAGATATGCTTAAAGACTAAATCAAATCCCTTGTTAGCATCCCATCCTCTCACTGATGCATCACCTCCCACTTTACAGCTAGTAAGATGCCACCAGATAGACATAACACAAGCCACTTTCCTGCCCCTCTCAGCTATATGTAAATACCAATTAGATCAGTCCCAAAGTCATGTCTAAATTGTCCTGATTTTTGCTAGAACTCAGTGCTGTTGTTCTGCCAGCACAAGTGTAGCCAGGGATCCAGGCAGAGGAGAATATTTTAACCAGATATTCTAAAACTAGGTCCACAGACTTAATCCTGGTACTCTGTCACAGGGGCTGTGCCAGAAATATTTAGATGCTGAATTTTGCCTTGATCTAGGAAAACACACAATATGTGAAGCAGTGACCAGTGCTAGTGTCAGACTGTGCCAAGTGGGACAGGAGAGCAGTTCTTTTACCAAAGTTACTGCTTTTTATCCTGGCTGAGCATGCTCCATTTGCTGGTCAGGAGCAGTGTCCTCCTAGAGCTGCCTGATGTGCTACAAAGGACAACATGAGTGGAACAACAGGGAGGGAAGGTTGGGGTGGCCTTGAGAGTATCCCCACACTTTCACATGCCCTTTAGGAGGAGACCTGTTCCTGGTTCCTCCTTTCTTCCTAAACCTCAGAATGCGCCATTTTTGTAAAGCTTATTTACTGTTGTTTGTGAGCATCCTTGAATTATCTGATATCACCCTGAATATTAGCCGTGAAATTAAACTCTGTTTGCATCAGCTGGGGCTGAAGATGAGTTGCTTAAGCTTGGTCCTTTGCACCGCTGTGACCATGCAGCTGGCAGAACCAGCTTCTCTAGCACACAGTTGGGCTCCTAAACGTTGTGTGGCCCATCACAAAATGTCAGTCCCCCTCTGACAAGGATGTGGCAACATGCTCAGTGATGAAAGCAGGACGCTGTGCCAGTAGCTTCAGGGCTGACTCTTCGAGATGGATTTCTTCCTGCTGTAGCTTGAAAGAGGAAAAGCAGCCATGAGTGAGGGCACAGCTAATGTGAAAGCATGAAGGTCACATATTCCCTGTTAGATAAGAAAAACATCAAATCTGTTGCTGAAGCTGCAGAGGAAATGCAAGGAGCTGTCTGCTTTCCTTATACATTTCTAAGTAGACAGGGTGTGATCCAGGATCTATCCAGCCAGCCTGCTGTACCTGTTCAGCCCCTGCTCCTGATGGAGAGCACTGTCAAAAGTGAGGAACGAATTAATCTCTGATAAATAACAACTTCCATTTAAACAGAGTTACTATGGTTAAATTTTTAGAGCCAAGCTCTGCTCTGATTTATCTTGTTTCATAAAGGCTGAATGTATCACAAAGACAGGACAGAAAATAGCCCCTGGGATTCTGTCTTCTTAGAGCAGCTTGGCTGAAAGGGGCTCCTTTTGTCCCCTTTTTATAATTGAGCATGATGGCATGTGCTTTATGGCTGTTTATTTGCAGTCTCCCACAACTTCCCCACCTCCTCTGCACCTGGGATTAGGTTTTCCTGCAACGAACAAACCCAACATTCAGTGAGCAGTAATTTGCAACGTGCCATGCTTGAATCAAGCAAAGAAATAAGCCAGTTGTTATAAAGACCTGACAGATGGTAGGAGGACCCGCCTTTCTTAATCAAGTCATGCTCAGTAATCAGAGCTAGCTCGAGTATATAAGAAAAAAGAAACCCTACCCAAATGGGGATTAATGGGCTGCATCCTGGTCCCTGGTTAGAATGACTTCAGTGGTGTTATTCCCTGTTGAGAGGGATAACTAAGATCAGAATTTGACCCATTTTGGGAAGAAGTTGAAAATATCAGTTAGGCCCTGCTGTCATTTCCCCTGAAATAAAGAATTTTCCCAGTTAAACAACAACTTGCAGTCCAGCTATAAACATTATTTCAGAGTCTGAGCTGTAGCATGGTGGACAAGTTATTAGCTGATAAAAATCTGCAAAGTTCCATTGTTTTTAATTTCATTGCAGATGTATTAGCCGAGCATCCAGCTCTCCAGGTGATGCAGCTGAAATATAGGACATGAGGGGTATAGGCTTGACCTTGACTTCTTTTATGTTAAGGTTTTAATTCTAGAGAAGAATGAATGGATCTCAAGATTGTTTCTGGTAAAAAATAACACCTCCTGAATCTCCAGCTTTGATGTGATAGCATTTGAAAGGTGAAGAAAAAAGGAAAGACTTTCCTCAAAGAACATGACAAGGGTATAACCTTGTTCTTTGAATGTGCTTAATAATACAGGATGAAAGCACCACCTTGAAAAACTCCTGTGTGCTCTCTACTATATAGGAATTTCTATCCAGAACAACAGAGTTTGGGTGAGGGCACTCATGTAATGAAATCCCCTTTGAGGGAGCGACATTTAAGCACAATCTAGTGAGCTGGGGAGCCTAACCACAGTGTTTCTTTCCCTTTTTGCTGTCTTCCAGGCTCGTGAGCAGCTGAGCACACACCCTTGATCTGCAGCTTCCAGAACCCCCCCCCCAGCTAAGATGGCAGAAGACGCTGACATGCGCAATGAGTTGGAAGAAATGCAGCGGCGTGCCGACCAGCTCGCTGATGAAGTGAGACCCATAGCTAAGCTCCAGACTGGGGGCTGGGTGTGTTGGGAGGGGCACAGCCATACAGAGGAGTTGAGCCAGCAAAGGGTTTCTCCAGCAGGTTCTGTTTTCTATCAGCTTTACATTGAAAGCAGAATTGGAAATGAAATGAGCCAGGGTAAAATTTAATGTTCTGTTTAGTCTAGATTAAGGCGTTTATCGATTGTGAGTTTGGTTTAGGTATTAGAGCCTGCATCAGTTTGGCCTCAGAGCAAAAAGGAGCAATTTAATATTTTCTGAGGATTCCTTCCATTTGCCAAACTTATTAAACGTTCAAAGGCGCCAATTAGGTCTCTGAAAAGTCTTAGCTGAAAACCACAGACTTTATTTTTCAAGCGTCAGAGCAGCTGCTCTGAGCAGCTCTGCCACAACGCGTGAGCAAGGGCAGCACCAGGGGCCTGAAGATGAAGACATCTCCAGTACCCTGCTGATAGCCTGATTTAGAGGGAAGGCAAAGAGCGTAGGAAAAATGTACTGTCAGCATGAGCCTGCACATTAGTGTTGGAAATTGTACCTTGCCAAATACGAGTGGTTTTTTCTCTCTTTTTTTCCAGTCCCTTGAGAGCACCCGTCGAATGCTGCAGCTTGTTGAAGAGGTAAGGATTTGCATTTGATTTGCACTTCTGTTGTGAGCAAGAGTGATGGAGAGTCTGGCCCTGGAAATGTTTTTATTTTAACTCACACTGCTAGGGCACGGCTATGAGTTGATGTCCATCCCTCCTTATCCTCATCTCTTACAAGGGTCATTCAAGACACAGTGTCCTAGTTGCCAAGTGTCCCACTGCAGACCAGCTGCTGAGGCAGTTTTGCCCATACCTGAGTATCCATTGAGACAAGCTACTCGAGATAAACTGAGGAAACAGCCTCTGGAGGTGACCTGGAGTCAGGGACAAGTGGCTGAGTTTGCTGCAGAGCCTCGTGCTGGCACCACTCTGATGTCCTTGTCATAACACTGCAAGTGAGAAAGGCCCTCAGTCTGTGTGCCCTGTTGTCTCCAAATATCTCCCTTTCCATAAACACTTGCAGCTATTTATAGAGCATCGGTCACCACAGCACTTAAATACCATTTCTTTATGTATCTCTGAAACATTGATTGGGATTTCAAGGCTTGTGAGATGTCCTAGATGGACAGCTTTGGAAAAGAAGGTTCTTTTATTTTCAGCAGTGCTAAGGAAGAGGACCTGGGCTCGATCCTCGTGGCTAATACAGTTTATACCCCCATGGAGGAGTCACTCTGAGAAGGGAATAAAAAGTTCAGTCAGGTTTAATTTCATCCTCTTCATAACAAAGGGGTTAACAAAGTCAAAATTCCCAAACTCTAGTTTAGTGTTCAGCCATCAGGTGGTGGAAAACTTTGTTCTTGCCTGACAGGATGTATTATTTTCAGACACCAGGCGAGCTTTGGCTCTGGGACTGGTGACATTTTTAATCAGGGTCATCAGCACTGACAGTCCCAGTACTGCTGACAACCAGAGGAGTCTCCAGCAGAGACAATGGGAAGAAAATTACATCAGGTCCCACGTTCGGGAACAAGCACAAGCCCAGCCGTAGGCTCCGTGGCCTTGAAATCAATCACGACTCTGGAGATCAATGGAGTCCAGTGGAGACAAAATTAAATTTCCCTGTTCAGATAGACAGACAGATGGGTCATTGAGCAGAGTCAGCATCACTCCTCCTCCACAAACACTTCAGATGCGGGCCCCTTGCAGCCAAAACATGCTCTCTCTTGTCTCACGAGCAATCTGTCCCTTTTTGCTGCTCAGTTCCCTGGACATGCCATTTCTAACCATCACTTCATATCAACTCTATGCTGGATGCAGCTCCTGTTGAAATCAGTTTGGTGACATGGAAGAGAGTCTCACATGAGTATCTCCACAAACGCAAGGCAGGGGAGGCTGCTGCCCTGAAGTGCCTATGATCTAAATAGAAGAGGCAGATGATGAGTGGGAAGAGAGGCACAGGAAAGGGAAGTGATTTGCTTAGGGCCAAGCTATCAGTAAATATCAGCCCTGTCTCTCCTGAGCCATATTTGTGTGACCTATGCACTGCTTGAGTCTTCCTAACATATTGAACCAGCATATTGTGAATGCCACTGGAATTTCAGTATTAAAACATGGCAAATGGCAAAGTGGGAGGAGAACTGGGACTGTTGAATTTACGCAGGACTCTGGTGCTTCTTGGAAGAGCTCAGCCTCTCTCTGGACCTGGCTTTTATTCAGATGCTACAATATCTTCCTGTCCAAATAGAGAAGTTTCTAAAACTAGCACTGAGGAGTCAAGGGAATTCTTCTACAATGAGCTGAATATTATTTTCACTAATGTGTCTATAAAAGACCTTTAAAATTCTTCTGTGGTTTAGATAGTTGGTTGATTACTCCAAGCCCATTTCCTGAAGTACCTGCTTTTAAAAGAATGCAGTGTCTAGGGAATGAGAGATTTTATCCTGAAAAGACAAACGGTGAGTATCTTTGAAATCGAACTTGTGCTGCTCTGATTTAATAGACCCCAAAAATCCAATCAGACTCCCTTGCTTAGCAGAGCCTGTCTAGTGAGTAGAGAGATGAAATATTCTTTCACTGTGAAAGAATGCATTTTACTCTGTTCTCTTGATACAGCAAATCTGTTACTCCTTACTCAGGAAAGGATGCCTCCGTGTTTAAGCATTATTACTGCGTACATATGTATGGATTCCTGTCATGGTTGGCTCTGCTCTGTTAGATATTAGGAAAATACAAAATAAACAGACTGACTTGGCTCCACTCTGGAGCCAGAAGAGTGGTAGCCACCCAGGAAAGCCCTACAGCAGTATGAGGCATCCTTAATTCTGAAGTCCAGGCCACAGCCTGAGGGACAAAACCGATGTCCCCAAAGGACGGGACCGTGCCCTCCTCGCCCAGGAAGACTAGGCTGAGTTTGGAGACTCAGCCCTGGTGCTGTTCCCAGGGAACATCAGCAAGGAAAACCAAACCTGGTACTGCTTCTTATTTCTATAACCCAGCTGTGCAAGAAGCTGATGGACTCACTCCTTGTGCCACAGGGGAAGCAAGGACAAGTGAAGTGGCTGTTGCAAAGGCACCACTGCCTTGTCCCCAGGCAGCTGCACGCTGGGATGGCAGGTGACAAAAATGGGTTTGCTCTGTGGTGCTCAGCATACTCGTGCAACACAGTCACATCTACACTGACCACTGCTCATTTGAGCTACTCACTGCTATAAACATCTGTGTTTTATGGTCATGCTGTGCACCGTTTGGGCCAAAACATAAAACAGAAATGAACTGAGGCAAAAGAAGTGCTACTAAATAAACAGCTTGTAGCTGACCTTATTTTCTTGTTCAAGCTTTTTACTGCTGAGCCACCTTTATGAAATGTAGAATAACACATGCACAGGGAAAAGCCACAAGTCTACTAGCATCTTCCAGTGGAACCACTATGGCCTTGAAAAAAAATCAATTGTTGTAGAGTGGAAAAAAAAAGATGGTTTCTAGCTGTGATGCAGCAAGGGAAAAAAATATCAACAGGATCAGTACTGCAGAAAGCCCAGCAAGAGAGCACTTAGCAACACGTACAGACCAAAGGGCTGTTTTGTACACTTAAATTCAGACAGGACTATCTTCTCCTCTCGTGTGCTGGGGGGTTAGAGTGAGGTTTACTAACATATCAGAGCTGAAATGGTAACCTGTATGTGTTTGAGAAGCTCATTGATGCTGCTCTACGCAGGACGCTGAACACATAGTATGTCATTTTACTGATTTCCTTCATTCATGACTGGGAAAGGAGTTTCCCCAACATTATTTTTGTGGTCAAATATTCCTTAGTCTGAAGAAGAAAATAATAATAAAAAAAAATTCTATTAATTTAGAATTTGGTCCAAAGCTCATCAAAGCTAAATGGAAAAATCCCTTTGACATCATCAGCTATTGGGACAGTTCTACTCAGAAAAATGTTTAATCTGTGTAATTCCACAGAAATACATATTTGGCACAAGGAAATGTGATCCATATTTCTGGTCTCAGGTTTTCCCATGGGATTAGACTCCTTTGTCTATGTAAACCAGTGGAGTAGCACTGGGGTCGGGGTCATTGCACTGGGACCGGGGTCACTGCACTGGATAAAAACCAGGTCCAGAGGATTTAAGGGCGGGCCCACAGGTTCGTACTGGCTGAGGATCTGATCCACAGGATGGATTAAGGGGCTGAGAAGTAGCGTGGCTCTCTAATCAGGCACGGAAGACACTGAAGCATTAACAGGGTGACAGTGAACTCGGAGTGGGAGCTGAGGAAATGCATTGCTACGGGTGACTAAAAACCATTTCTTCGACCACATTTGTGTCTTTAGGATGTTGACACTTCTCTTTAGTGTCTCTGGGAACTGACAGCAATGTCAGCCTGTCCTGGTGCATAATGCTTTAATTTATGTCCTTATTAATTGATTCAAACCCAGTTCTATAATCCATATCGATTAAAGCAAAATTCTGCATTGAAGTGGAAGTTTCTGTATTCTCCATGTAGCTGAGAGTGTATGTCTGTTCCTCAGAGTATCTCCTGAAGTGCAGAGAAAGTGATTTCTAGAATTTGGATTCTCTATCAGATACATTATTTCCTTAGACCATTACAAATATTACCCCTTAGGCTAAACCAGATTTGGAGTAGCTGCCTTTTGTAGCAGATGTGGATAAGACACAACACCTTGTGTTCCTGGAGGGGCTGATGGGCCCTTTGAAAAGTCATCCCAATTCTCTTGGCTTTATTCCCACCTTGGGAAACTAAGTGACATAACAACAACAATAAAAAATGATACAGCAATGCCTTTCCCCTCCAAAGTGCTGGACAAATTTCAGTGAATGTTTTGTTGCTGACTTGCTCTGAATGAGATCCTCAGAAAAAACATGTTAAAAATCTGTTATAGAAAATTGAAGATAATGTATATTAAATCCTCAAAAGGGTTCCCAGTTACACTGTTAAACTGGATTCACTGAAGCACTGACAGACTTAGAAACCTAAGAGCTGAATTAAGCCCAGAGTTTTCCAGTCACATATTTCTGGATCAGTGGCTTAGCCTGTGTTCCAGTGAAGAACATGGGCATGTGCCTCATAGAAAGCATGTTGAACCCAATCCAGTACTATTTGTTGGTTTGCTTTTACCTGAACACTAGAGCTTAGTGCTACCTACACACTGAAGGACATTGACCTTCATGAACTTTATGTGATCTATATTCATGATACGGTTTCACCTCATGTGACTAGTTTTTAAGTCAAAAATTATGGTCTTCTGCTCTGAGGGGCCATCTTGTGAGCAAAACTGGGCAGATATGGGCAGACAAATGGTTGAAACCTACAGCAGTCTCCAAGTTTTGGAGGACACACTGGTCAACCTGTTCATTCCTAGAGTAAGAGCTGAGTATATTCGAGGGCTGTGTGGAAAAGATTATAGATTGTACTGCCTGGGGCATACCTGCTTTGTGGATAAACAGAGAAACTCCAGAAGTGTCAGTTTAATGCCTCAACAAAAGCAATTCATGCTGCACCATTTTCTTCTAAAGGATGAAAGTGTGAGCTATTTGCTCTACCATGGCAAAATCCAGCAGTCCAAATTCTCCTCTCAAGTGCCACAAGAAGACAAGGAGAGTCAGAAGTAACTCTGGAGAGAGAAGGCTGTTACATACTGAAGAGCTGGATTAGAGTGGCATGTGCTCCATGAGATCTGCAGGATCCTATCAAAGATTACTTTTTTTCTTCTCTCTGGCCTCAACTATCCTAAAAATCCCATTTTTTTGTGAGAATTCTTATTTTGCTGCAAACTAGAGGATTGACTGGAGGTTCTGAAGTAATTCCTCCACTGCCCAGGAAGAAAGGCAGGCTCTAATCCTGGGGAAAATGTACCATTAACACACATTTTGGTTACAAGAGAGACTTCTCTAGTTCTACCCATTCATGGCTTCCCATGTAGGATCTCACTGATGTTGGTGAGCACTGGCTGTGGGTGGGAACCCTTCCTGAGCCCTTAGGACCACAAAAATCAAAGCATGCTCACCAGGATCCTACATTCTTCTGGGGTGGCACTTTGCAAACACACCTTTCACCACCTTCTGTTACACACTCTAAGCAACCAGTCTGAGTGTCTACCTGAAAGATCAGCCACAATGGAAATACTGAACTTTTAAAAAAGTCTGGATCTGTTTTAAATGCACAAATGTGTATTTTTTTTTAATTGGCTTTGCACTGTTATTTTTTTTTTTTTTGTGAAAAAATTAATGCTTAATAGAAACTTGGAACAGGAGGAGATTGTCACTTGATGTCTGAATCACCTCTCATCTTTGTCAGTGAGCATCTTTTTATTAGCTTCAATATGCTTTGGATTAGACCTCAGATGCAGACAAGTATATTCAATGCACACCCTTTATTATTTCCACGTTAGTATTAATGCTGTGGCAGGCTGCTCTTAAGAGATACAGTCTTGCCTGATAAAATGAAATGACACTGATGGTCAGGTAAGTAAAAGAAATTTGCACCTCTTTCACTCTGTGCAAGGATTTAATATGATACACAAGCCATAAGGTCCAACTGCTGAGTTCATCTCTCAGCACAGGTCTTATTCAGGTCACTAGACATCTTAACATCTGAGCAAACTGCCTTTATGCAGCTAAAACCAGCAGGAAAATAAACTCAGAGGGTTAAGGAGCAGAAAATATTTCTCAGCCTATGTTTGACTCACTGAAAGCCAACAGCTATCACACCACCAGCTGCAGTTTTCTGAGTCAAATATTTAGAAGGGTCCCATGTCAGATTGCACCATATCTACTCAAACACAAGATGACTCAGGACTCAAGCAGCTTTCTAGCTTTTGCATGAGGTATGTTTTTTAACATACATATAAATCTTTTGGGGTAGGACATCCCAGGGTACCAAGAGCATGGAAAGAGCACAATAAAAAGTTAGTGCACATCTAGTGCTTAGCAGATCTGACACCAGCCCTGCAGAAAGCATAAAGTTTCCTTACTCTAAATAGGCAAATCTAAGATAACCCTTGGACCTTAAGTTTCTAAAGGCTGCATAAATAAAAGGTGTCTGGGATCCAAGTAAATGCAGGATGAGCTTGAAGGGAGAGAAAGCAGCAGAAGGTAGGTGGTAGATAGCTGCCCCGGGGGCAGCAGGGCACACAGACCATGGGCAGAGGCAGGAGGCTGTTTCTCCTCACCTAGTAACTCAAGCAGGGTTTGTAAAATAGGGAGCAAACCAGGCTGCACACATCTGATGTTTTTCCCAGTTTTTACAGTGATGTAGACATTAAAGACAAGAATGGGAGTTCAGGGTGAGGCAGATGAGGGTGCAACAAGAGGCATCCTTCTTGTACCAAGCAGGATCCTTTTGAAGCAAAGCAGAGAAGCACCAGCTGCACCAGCCAGCCCTCGAGCATGGCAGAATCAGGCCTGTAGCTGAGCCCATGTGGGCAGTGTGCTCCTGGCCTGTCTGGAAGCACCCTGCAGCTGCTGGCCAGAGACATTTCACTGCTCCCAGAAAGAGAGGAGTGAGTGGCAGTGAGCAGGGGAGTCAGGAGGAAGAATAAGACAAAGTCCTTAATCTGCCTCAAGAATGGCCTGAAAAACAAGAGGGATCATCAGGACTCCAGGTTTCTGTTCCTCTCGTTCCTGTGCAGCTGTGGGTACCTCTCCTGCCCTTTGCAAAATTGACATCAACTTGAGCTGCTTCACAGGGGTATGGATGGCTTTATGTTCATGGAAGCAGCCAAATTACTGCTGCACGTGCCCAGGTAACTCTGCTGGCAAGCTGTCAGCCTGCAGAGGATTCACTTTGTCTTTTATTGAAATGCAAGAGTCAGGAGATCATTTAGGCCATTAATTATTCACAGACCTTACCACTGCTCCAAGCAGAATGGAGCTAGTTGCCCCTTTGTAATTAAAAAGGAGTTAATGTGACCTGTGATAGGGCTCAGTATCCCAGCACCCAGAAACCTGAGACACCTGATCACATCCCAGAGTGATGATAACGCCTGCAAAAATTGTACTTGTGAAAGGTGCCCTGCTGCTGGTTTAGGCAGGTGGGAGCTCTGAACTGCTCAGCTTTGCCCAAACCCTGTACTCAGCAAAGGCAATGCTAAAACTCCCACTAGCCTCTGGGAGCAGAGCCAGATTCAGCGTGTAGGTGCTTTAAAAATCCTACCTTCAAGCTCAATCCAAAGTCCATTGATGCTAAAGGTGTCTGTTGGCTGAAACTTGGCTCAAATCCATATCTATTAGATCTCTGAGCCAAAAAATATGGCTTAATCCTATTAAATATTAGCCTGCTTTAAAATGGATTTCCTAAGTAGGTAAGCTTCCTGACTCCTGTGTTGCAAGGGCTGTGCACAAACCACCATGCCTCCTTCCCAAACATGATTGTGCCATATCTGTTTTCCTAGGGAATTTCTCCTGTGGGATGAACATACCCTTACAATGTCAGCACCCCCTTCTTCCTTTCTCCTGCTTCAGAGATTTTGGAGAAGAACCCTCTCTATGGAGAAATTGATCTTGTGTAAAGTGTTTATTTTAATCTCAAGGTCCAGGACTTTGTGTTTTCTGCAGTAGTTCAGACTGGTGGTACATTTTGAGAGTAACCAGATCCTTACACAGAGTCCAGACACATGAAGTCTTTGGACTGTGCCACCAGCCCCTTATGACCTTGTCATTCCTGTCACTGTTTTTCTTTTGTCTCCCTATGTCCAGTACCTAGGGCTGAGTGTTCCCTCACTGATTTCTCTTTCTCTCTCTCTCCCTCCCTCTTTCTTCTCCCCCTCTCTCTCCTCACCTTGCTACCACTATTGGGATGTAGAGTAAAGATGCTGGTATCAGGACTTTGGTTATGTTGGATGAGCAAGGAGGTAAGTTCAGATTGTTTCAGTAAGGAAGTATAAGCATTCCCAAAGTGTTGTATTAACTGTGTGCAATCCTGAAAATGAGGGCCATAAAATACGGTGGTTGTGCATGAGTGTCCCAAAATTTCTTTGCCTTTAGCTTTGTTGTCTGACAGAGGAATGTACAAAATCTGTGTAAGAGTCTGTACTTCTTTCAATCTGTTTCCTGCTAATGTCAGAGAGAGCTGCAGGCTGAACTCATCTAAACCATCATTTTTTTTCAGCAAGCTTTTGGTCAAGATCCAGCTACACAATGAGAAGATTTGCCTCCATAAGTGTAAAATACAACATTATTTATGCAGGTGCTATGCTATTTTCCTCACTTGTTCTAGCCACAAGTGAAAGGGGTACAATAAATGCATCCCAAGAGAAGTTAAAACCAGTTTGGTTTGTGTATAGAAATGTCAGTGAGGCTAACAGAAATTTAACATAAAAGCTATGACATGATCAGCTTATTACAATTGACCATACAGGGGCTTTCAAACTTAGATAAATTCTTGGCTGTGGATGACAGTGACAAAGACCAAGCCAGATATATTCAATACATTCCAGGAAATTACATTTTTGCCTTTCATAACATTACAAAAAAGTAGGTAGCTTTGCTCCAACAAAACTAGTAAGTCTTCATTCACTGCAGATCCACAGCACCAGCAAAATGGTGCCTCCAAAAAGGATTTAAATCCTCTTGAAATGAAATGTAGCAACAGGACCTAAACAGAAGGTATTGTCTCCTATTTCCTTTTTAATGTACATCTTGTTCCTTCCCCCCACCTCCTCCTTTAGGCAAAAGAGTTTAACCTAGCCAAATTTTCTCAGATCAATTTGTCTTGACAAGAAAAATATTACAGAGAATATTTTGTTGTCTTTGAAAAACTTTTTCCTGAGTAACAACAGTAAAAGGACTATCACTGAATACAAAAAAAAAACAAACCAGAAATTGCTTGTGTTGAAACAGATATGGCACCTGTCTAAATAATGTGTTTTGTTTCAGAAGTTATACAGCTAAAATAAATGAAAAATATTGTCAAAGAAAGGCTGTAAGCACCCAGGTGTGCCTTGCAATGTAATTCAGAGGCAAATAGCAGAAACTTTAGTGGTTCCTGTAACTTCCCTTGTGCTTAGTCTTGGGAAAGTATGTTTCTGTTCTTTAACTGTTATTTTTCCACAGATTGTTAGGTGGGTTTAATTTGGTTTTAACCCTGAATTTTGTTTTTTTCCTTTGGAGTTCTACTATTGCTAAAAGTAGAAATGCAAAAGTGGTCCAACTGACTGTACTCACGCTAAGAAGGACAGTCTGTGTGAGCCAAGGAGCTGAGACTGGACCCACTGACCTCTTTGGAGTCCAGGGAACTCACCATTAATCTCTTATTGACAGTGAAACCTGAAATGTATATTGTATGGCCAGAGACAGAGTTAATCTATACTTACAGGAAAGAATCAGACAATTTAAAAGCCTCTTGAAATTGGTTGTGGTCATGCCTTAAGTGGTTCACTAAATTTAGCTCATGACTATACAGCATGAGATTCTCAAGGAAAAGAGCCCAACAATGCTACAAACCCTGGCAATATTGTAACCACTGTACTGTGCTAACTATTTAATTAAGTGTTGTCCATTTTAGCTACATGTAGCTGTAGTAATTCTTGTTTGGTTGGTTTTTAGTTGATTTTAGCAATAAAAGCCCTACTATATTACTGGGCAAAATACGCTAATGATGCCTTTGAACCCTCTGTAATTAGTGTGATGTGTGCAACTCACAAATGTCTCTGCAGATTATCAGATTAAGGAAATAATTTCCTAACACTGCCATGTGACCTCTTTTCAGCTGACTGCACAAGTCACTTAAGATTATTAGGTGTTAAACACACAAAAACCATGACATTGATCTTTCCAGTGGGTGGCAAGCAGAATATCTAATCTCTGTGGTTGCTCGAAGCTCTATTTCTAGCTTTCCTTACCAAATTGCTTGCTTTGAAGTTAAACAGACCTTACAAGGAAAACTTCTTTGAGCTGATCCCAATCTAAATAACACAAGGCAGAACTCATTTTCTGACATGGGTAAGCAGAAGCCTTTGGGATCATAAAATGAAATAAGTCAATATAATTTTACAGTGCAAGGTGTTTATATGCCAAATCCAGTCTGCCCAGCTCCTGCTGCCCAACCATGGAGCACAGGCAGCTGCAGAGCAGACCACAGAGCCTGTTATGACCCTACAGAGATGTGGGGCTTCACAAGAGCTTCCATTACTCCTTTTTCACAGAGGATGGGACTGCTATAAAAACTAGAGACCTCCTCCAGTGCTCTTTGAAGTCACTGGGAATCTGAGTGGGCTTTTGGAGTAATCCCTCTGCCATAGCAAGAGTTATCAGTTTTTGAGGCAGGTATTCTCACACAAACCAATTCAACACAGGTCTTCCATTGGGGAGCCCACAGGAAGGAGCTAAGAGGTTAGATTCTCCTTGCTGAGATTTTTTCCATCAGTGAGAAAGGGCCTTTCCCAGGCACTCCATGCAACCATAATGCTTACATTTTTTTAAGCCTGCTCTTGAGTCAAGCTCTTGTAGTTGATTATTTAAATATAAAAAAAAATCCAGTATTTTAAATGAAAATCTTTACATTTTACACTAAGAATATCATGCTGCAAAGGATTAGTGAGCAGTGACAATCACCCTGCTTCATTAATATGTCTTTGCAACATGCTAACTTAGAAAAATCATACTATTTGAATGAATATTGGTTAACAGATTGTAGAAATGAAGCTATGTACAAAGTGGGGATGTGAAGATAGACCTGAACTAATAGCAGAGGAGGAGTCCCTGTGTGATAGCTCCTTCCTCCAAAGGAAACTCCCATTACCTGGGAGTATCAGGAGGCTGAGAGGCACCTTCAAGGACATTTTTTTTTGTGTGTGTAGTTTGTCTTCATGCAGTTTATCATCAAAGAATTTTGTACTTGAAATGGGATGGAGGGGAGAAGCTTTTCCAATAACAACATTAACAGCACAGCTATTTTTCATCCAAGACAAGCTAGAGGAATAGCCACAACTTTGATAAGCCACAAAAAAAACATCAGTGCAATTGAAATTTTCTCCCTGCATCATAGCAATAGCAAATGCACGATCAGCAACGGCAGTGAACATGGGGAGCAACTTCATCAACCCAGCAGATCTGTACTCCAAGTTGAAATATGGAGATAAAACTTTGGAATAACTGAACAGCCCCATGAGCACAAGTGTTGGCAGCAAATGATTGTACCCATGCTAGCTACTGGTTTTGCAGGAGCTCAGAGCTTTGTGTGAGTTATGGCTCATCTGTTTCTACAGCACTGGAGAAACAACTGCAGTAAAATACAAAGATATTTACCATTCCTTTCCACCACAGAGCTGAAATACAGCCTCCTGTGAGGCCCCTCCCCCAGCTTATCTCCTACAAAACCTTGATAGGTGGTGAGATGCCAAGAGCAGAGTTGCTAGAGGTCTTCAGCAACACCTTTGAGCTGAGATAATCACAGTCAGAAATTATCTGCTAATTAGCAAAAAAAAAAAAAAAAGGGTAACTAACAACTCTTCCAGGTTCTACAGGGAAAATGGCATTAATTATGTTGAAAGTGTAGTGCAGAGGAAAAGAGAAATGAACCCCTCTCCCAGCAGGTTGTGCCTTGTCTACTGTTATTTTTAACACAGCTATACGTGGGCTCACAAGCATGACCCACCAGCTTTTTTCCACTTGTACCTGTGCTCAGTGCTGCCTTTCAGAGCAGCACTAAGTCAAGACTCAGAATTTCTGAAAAGGTTGTCCTAGAAATGTATTGTGCTCAAATATGATTCTCCTTTATGGAAAATGGGATCACCAAGTATCACTGGAAATAGTTAATCTGCTGCCTCACTGTTAGATTCAGACCTTTTGTATGCAATTATGATTACAATGTATTCTTAGATGTCTTTTTTTTTTCCCCTCTAATTAAAATTGTCCTTGGTGGAAATTGCTTCATTGCACAACACTCCAGGCAAAGGAGCAAGTTCCCTTCTCCACAGGCATTTAACTGACATTCAAGCACAGGCCCCAGATCTTGGACACAAGTCAAGGAACATTTGTTATAAATTACAGATGGGGATGCAAATGTGAAGCACCACACACTTGTCCTGTCCTGCTCCTGCCTGCAATGCTGTGTTAAGATGCTTTTGCAGCTGTGTTTGCTCAAGAGACCAGTGGAGCAGCTGAGGGATGCCCTGGCTTCCATCTCTCAGCCATTCCTCCAGATCAGGCACAGAGTGGGGCTTTGCCAGGCTGTTACAGAAGATCCTGGCAAGGAACCACTGGCAAAGGGCCACAATGCTACAGTAAAACTAACAAGACTAGCTTATGGTCCCTCAGTTGCCTGTGGTTTTAATACAGAAGTAATTCATAACTATAATGATACTGATAAAGTATCCCTGTTTCTACCCTAAGATATGCCTTTAGTTTACTGTAAGACCTGGAAGATGTGAGGCCACTGTTTGAATCCAAGTGACATTCTCAGACATGTAAGGGTATCAATATACAAAAACTACTAATAATTAGCAGAGCCTTGCAGAAAAAAAAACAAAATGAAGGAAATATCCATCAAACACTGACACGTATTTTGCTTCCAGACAACACCTGTTCTGTTATATACCATAGATGATACAGGAATGTATATAGAGCTGTAGCATATTCAAAGAATACTGCCACACACTCTCAAAAGCTGTCTAAACTCTGACCTTGAAGAGCTTCTCTGAATGGAGATAAAGGCCATGACCCTTTCTTGGTGTGAACTGGCGTAGGCTGATGGCCGCATACACCAGCAGATTGTCTGCCCTAAAACCTTTAATGCAATACGTGGAGCTGGAATAGGGAAGATCTATGAAAACAGACATTAAATTAACCTTTTGATAGCCACCTGATTTCTTACTGGAAGTGATTCATTCTGGGGCAGATATTCATATCAGTTATATCAAAACAAATTCAGAGTGACCCCATTAAGTTAATTCCTCTATAATATTTATGCCTCAATAATTGTGGTTAGACTCATGAATCTATTTCCTTGCCTGTGGGACCAGAACTTTGACAGGTATAAACTGGTGTTGCTCCATGAAGCCAGCATAACTATGCCAAATTAAACCAGTTAACAATCCAGCCCACGACATTAACAACTCGCAAATGGTTTTCAGACCAGCAGCCAGCTGTCTAGACTTCAGGGCTGCAAATATGACATGGGCTTTTTACACTGATGAGGTTTCTTTTAATGGAAGATAAATTAGTTGTGGGTCTCCTTTCTATTCAGAAGTAGCAGAGGCATCACACACAAATCCTGAAGCAGGATAAATTAAGTCAGGTTCCTAGAGAGAGCTATGATTTAAATGAAACTGTTTGAGTCATGTCAAATATACTCTTCAATCAGCACTCATCTGTTCAGGCATAATGAAAAACAGGGAAAGAAGGTTCAAAAGGCCCTACTATATACCTGGCTTCAGAGAATGTGCATGTGGGCAAGGAAACATGCTTAGGCTGAAAGCCACCAGTGGTACCAGAGCTAGGATTGGCCCCTGCAGTCTTACCTGGCATTTTCCACTGTCCAGCCAAGGTTAGAGCAGTGCAGACAGCAAAACCAGTGGAAGAAAGGTCAGTACCTCTTGTCCCTCCCAGTGTCAAAATGCACATGTGGAAATAGCTCCTTTCAGCTGAGAGCCCTGAAAACCAGCCAGGCTTTGCAAACACAGCTCTCACAAGCAGGAGGTGGGAAGTTGTGACAGAAATGTAGCAATTCCCATCATGCTGCATGCACCAGCATAAAAGCCAGCTCACACTCCCACAGCTCCATCCCAGAGCAAGAGTTGCCCAGCTTGCAGGAGCAGACAGGACTCTCAGTTAGCTGGAGCAGGAGCCCTTAGAGGAGTATCAACTTCTACCACATACTCACATTTCTGATGAGGTTGACAATCCATGGCTACAAACATGAACCAAAACTTCTGATAAAGTCTCCCAGCCAAAATGTAAAACTGCAACGGGCATTAAAACAATCCAACCTAGTATTTCTGGCTCTTGGCTCAGCAGTTTATCTGGCAGAACTTGTGCAGTGCCTATCTCAGGTTTCCTTATTAGTTTCCCAATTCTTTGCTCACATTATTGTGTCCCTTTTAGAGGACAGTGCCAGGCAACTCTGATCCTCTAAATGTACCCTTGGATTTGGGACCAATATCTCCTGTGGTATCAGGAGACAGGCACATCCAGCTCAGGAAAATGACAACTGACAGCTGAAGAGGAGATGCAGCTGGCAGTGTTGACAGGGCACCTCTCCTTCTCAAAGCCCAGCCTCATGCAAGAATTAAACAAAGAGTGCAACTTCAATATTGGAATTATTTCAGCTTGAATAATTTAGGCCAGGATTTTCAAGGACCTCTAGGGGTGAGATACCCATGCCCATTTCCCATTCAAATTAATTAAATAAAATTAATTTTAATGGGAGCTGGGTATCCAAATCCCTTAGAAAGCTTTGAGAATCTAAACCTCAATTGCTGTTAGAAACCCAAGCAAGAAATTAAGCCTATTCATGTTGCCAAAGAAGCCAAGAGGAGTTTTTTACTGACGTCAGTAGGCACATGATCTTTTTTTTTTTCTAAAATGTCCTTTTTTTAAAAAAAAAAATTCTTCTGGATAGGACTCAATTAATTGTCAGGAATGACATTAAATTCCTCTTGTAATAACCGCTTTCTTAGTTCCTTTCCTCTCAGGTCTAATTCTGTGTTTATACTTTTTTCTATTCAATATGGGGAACAGAGATGTATTTGTGTTTTACTGGGATTGCTTTGCCTCTTTAGGTACAGTTACAATTTTTAATGGCTTTAAATGCCACTCTGGGTAACTATGTCATCTCATGTAATACTTGCTTGGGTTTATCCTTCATGAAACAAATGGTGAGGTTGTCTACCCATGTAAAATGCTGTTGTTATCACAGACTCCACATGAGACCCCTCATCCTACCGGATCCATATCTGTTTACATCAGTGGAGGATCCATTCCTACAGTTTTACATTGTGGCATTCTGTTCCTCTAGGCCATTTTCCCCAGCGTTAATAGTGGAGAAATGAACACATTAAATTACTCTGAGCTACCAAGTCACTGAAAAAACCCTACAGCATTGTCAGCCTTAGGCAGAAATAAGCCAAATTCTGTCTGATGCCAGCAGAGAAACAGTGTCTATATATATGGCCGGTTACTGGGCTTAGTGCTTCATAACTTGCCCTGGAGCAAGGCAGAAGTCACCCCACTGAAAATATGAGTCTTCGCCCAGTGCTTGTTGTCATAAGGTCCTTTAGGGACAGAGACAACAAATGTCACAGCCAGTGGTCCTCTTCAGTGGCCATCAGGGTCCTGGAGTGGTTGCGACTGCTCTGTGTTCACTGGGGTTACTCCTGATTTGCAGCATCCATACCAAAAAGAAAACCAGCCCTGAGGCCATACTCAGACTGGAGATTAACATCCCATGCCAATCAAAGTGGTAGGTCTCAGTATCCTCAGCCTCTGGAAAAAGGAGTAACTTGGACATGGCTCTTTACAGCTCACTCCATCTCTGGTGCTGTTACCACCAGCTCCCTCACTTGCTAATCAAAGCAATTGCACTGCCCCAAATCACCTAACTCCAAGGCCTTTGGAAGTGTAAGTAACCGACTTTCCACGGGAGGACATCTTCTCTCTTGTGTTAACATAGACAAATGTGAAATAATAACACTTTCTTTCTTTCTCTTGGATGTCATTGGTGTCTTAGTAAGTGGATGTATTGTATTATGTTTCTAGACCTTGAACTTTATAACCTCGCCTTTCTACATCATTACATCTTGTTTAAATTAATATATTCCAAACAAATTCCTCCTTTGTTTTACTCTTCTCATACTAGTAAGACACATCTTCAGCATCCAGTGCGACGTATGTCCTCTCAACAATGCATCATCAGCTCAGATTAATGCATTGTAACACCATTACTAATTCAGTTCTACATGGTCATTTCTCATGTTCTGTTGAAGACAAAAGCAAACAAACAAAAATACAATTCATTCCACACTGTCATCCCTTTGTCCTGACCAGAACAACTCGATCGTGTTGAAGAAGGCATGAACCATATCAACCAAGACATGAAGGAGGCCGAGAAAAATTTAAAAGATTTAGGGAAATGCTGTGGCCTTTTCATATGTCCTTGTAACAAGTAGGTACTGGGTACCGGCTCTGCTATGTGGTGTCCAGTTCTTTTTTTTTTTTTTTGTCACAGTGAATGTCTGAAGTTTTTGTCTTTTTTTTCTTTGTCCTTTTCCATCCGCTTCATTCTGTGGGGATAAAATACTTGTGTTTAATCAGAACAACTGGAACGCATCGAAGAGGGAATGGACCAAATCAATAAGGACATGAAAGAAGCAGAAAAGAATTTGACGGACCTAGGAAAATTCTGTGGTCTTTGTGTCTGTCCATGTAACAAGTAGGTGCTGCCTGCCTCATCTCTTTGAGCACTTAAGGCTGATCCCAAAGGCCTTGTGAAGCTCATCCTTGCTAGGCACATGGACAGGATGAGCATGTGGCATGCAGAAAGAACGATTCTGGTTCAAATGCATTCATCTCATAGCATAGACAACGGACTGGGAATTACTGTAGATGCATTAAAATCAGGCATACTGCAGTGAAAGCTTCACTGTTGACACCTTTTAACGGTAAAAGTTTCAACATTTTACACAAAGTGTACTCAGTGGTTCCATTTTCCAGTGAACAAAAACACTGGGGCTACCTTATTCCTGGAGATTCTAAATTTTGAAACTTATTTTCACAAATAAGTTTAATAAAGAAACCAAAAGAGCTGGAAAAAAAAAATGCAGAAGAGGTCATTATAAACATAAAACTGTGGATGAAAACCACAACTTTTTTTCACTGTCCTTGATGAGATCTTGAAAGGGACAAGATGTTTCACAATCGGAACCTAGATTGAAAAGGTTTTCATCCTGCCATAGGCAACAAATTGGAGAAAACCTGAATGTAGCAAATTTCTCTTCTCTGGGTAGCACGTACACTAAGCAGAAATGTTGAAATGCATCGACTTTGCTTGCATGCCATCACACTTGAACGAAACCGTCCTCCGAGTAACGCAAAGCTTGTTTCAAATGCCAAATGAAAATGTGACGTGCGGCTCTGTGGGCGGAGGAAACCGGGGACAAAGTGGACCAAGCAGGACTCCTTGAGGAATGGCAAATCCAGCATGCAGTGAGTAGGCATGCGGACAGGTTGCAGGGAAAACGTTCATAAATGGCTGGCCAGAGATTGTGCAGGACATAAAGCAGAGGTTCTGGAGTATTATCCTCCATTTCTGCATGGCACAGATTGTTCACAGCCAGAATCTGATCCTACCACAATTATCAAGACCAAAGGGAAGAGAGCTGTCATGGAGTTTAGTGGGTGTTTTGCCAGAAAATCAGACTGGTAGAATGGGGCTTCTGCCTTATCATTCACCGTTTATTTTGAAGTTAATTCCCTTGGGACACAACACAGATCCCTTGCGGTGCAACACAGATATCACCTCAGCTTTAAAAAAAAAAACAAACAAAAAAACAAACAAGCAATTTTGCACCTGTGTGCCAAGCCACAAGTTTTACCACTTTGCTAGGGTAAACATTTTGCCCGGAATACACATACTACTGTCCTGGTTTGCACACCTGGAGAGAGGCAAGAAGGAATGGAAGGAGCTACACACACACACAGCCTTTGTCTGTAGGACTGCCTGTGACTGGCACCAGCTTTGGTACAGGCTTCAGCCCTGCGCCAGAGGAGCCAGTACCGAAGAGTCTTCTGAGCAGTATATAAGTATATAGGGCACTATATAAGTATACAAGGCAGTATTCTGACCTTTACAGCCTGCAGTCAGATTTCATAAATGAACATTGCTAATAAGATGATGTGTTCAGAAACAGAGTACGGGTCAATGCTGCTTCTAGAGGCTGTTCCTTGAATCACTGCACCAGGCCTCAACTGGTAGGAATCAGATGATATTCTGAGATGTGGAATGTAGGAGGGAGAGAAATCCATATAGTTCTGGGTATTAGTATCACCCTGATCCCCTAATGCTCTTCTAGCTGGTGGTAGATTAATGGAATAGATTTTAAAAAGATTAACCATTTCACAGATAACTGTACTCTGATATACAGAATAAACACAGCTCCATGAGCCTTACCAAAATAGAAGGCTTAATTCTACATTCTTACGAGACCCAAAATGTCCACAGCATGAAACTTTGCCCAGACTGCATTCAAAAGGGCAATTGCTATTGACCCAGAGCAGACCCAGACTCCACCTGTTGACTTTAATGGGTAGTCCACAAGAAAACAGAGATCAGGTTCTGGGTTTATAAAATCATTCACCTCAAATACAGAGACTGTCTCACTCTCAAAGCTGCACAGGTCTAAAGAACATGCAAAAACCTCTAACTGAATGTGCAGCAAGAGAACTATCTTCCCTTATTTCTAGAACCACCAAAGCTGATGCATAGTTTCAGAGAACTAGGAACAAACCATCGTCTTTCTAAGTCTTCACGATCTTTAATAGGAAATAAGCAATAAAACAGATGAGCAGAAAAGGTCCTTCTTTGACCTACATGTTAACTGTACATTGGAGTTTGCAATACATCTTCAGGCTCAATAGAAGCTGAGCTGCTTCAGGGGGCACGGAGAGAACACAACACAGAGATGGGTTTGTTGTGCCCTTTCCCAAATCCCCCCAAAGTATGTTCAGTCTCTTCCCCAAAATCCAAGCCACAGGGCTGTTAAATGACTGATCAGAGCTGACCAAAGAACAGGGAAACCACAGAGATTTGCAATTCCCAACAGCTTTTGTTGGAAACTGCTACATTTCCAGGATAAAATGAAGAAGTTATACCTACAGACCCCAAACAGTCACACTCTCAGATGACTCCAATGACAGCAACCCTAAATATGCTGCACAGGCTAGTATGCCACTGAAGGTATGCCTGGGTTTTAAGTTTTTATCCAGGGCAGCTCAGTCAAAAATGGCTCTCTGAAAGCTGATATAAACGTCATAAATAACAGATATAACAACTCGCTAGGCTATTTTAAAGTCCTGTGGTTTAAAGCTCCTGAAGGAAGCGATGATCCATTTTTGCCTGTGTCTTGCTTACTGTGAAGGCTGTTACTGCTGATGCATTAAGAGTATGATGAACTATTGGGGCAACTGTGCTTAGTGAAAATGCTTCTCTTTTTATTCATGCCTGTAGCTGGTGCATGAAGAAAAATGTAGAAAGATTTCCCTTTCTGATGCTAGATTGCTTGTATCTTCTCTTTCCTCCTGCACTCATTTCACTTCTGCCTATTTTACTTTTTGTCTCTGTGGACAAAGGTTTGTACATCAACTGTCGATGTATGATTACTATTTCCAAGTACCGATATATTATCTGAAAAATCTAACAAAGCCTATGAATTTTATGACCAAATTATCCCCAATTCACCTTGGATGAGGTTAGTGGCTTTAAATGCCTATTATGCCACATACAAGTTAAAAAATACCAACAGAAGCCCAATCTTCTGCACAGTAAAATGCTCAAGTCTAGCCAAAGCCATTTTTCTTTGAAAGGGTGTGTTGCTGTGATGTGATGTACACACTATACTTGGCAGTTCTGTTTTTATGTCTGTCTGCCAGTATGTTCTCTGTGTTTGATGTCAAAACGTGTGTCACTGAAATGAAACAATGTTTTCTACTTATCTGTATTTCTTCTCTTATTTTTTTCTTTTTTTCTTTTTTTTTTCCCTTTTCTTTCTGGAAGCTAAGTCAAAAACCTGTGTGCAGTGTTGTAGACTTGATGGTTGCAATTCACCCTATTGGAAACAAAAGCTCTGACCATCATGGTTGTTGTGGCAGTAGAGTAAAAAAAAAACAACCCCCTAAACCCTCCTTTTATTCAGGGTTATGATATATCGGTATACAACCAATGACCCTCTACCTGAAAACTCATTTGCTTGATTCAGCTTTTAGCTTGGAGTAATAACGAGTTTTGCATTGGTCTTGTCCACTTGATGCTTTGTTACTCATCATCTTTTTTGCATAGGCTTAAATCAAGTGATGCTTACAAAAAAGCCTGGGGCAATAATCAGGATGGTGTTGTAGCCAGCCAGCCTGCACGTGTGGTAGATGAACGGGAGCAGATGGCCATCAGTGGTGGCTTTATCCGCAGGTGAGCCTTTTCAGCCACTCTTTTCTCTCTATTCTCCTCCTCACTGATATATTTAGATTTCTTCCATATGGTCATGAGTTCTGTGATGCTCATTAACTCCTTCAGTGGTGCTGGGTAATGGGATGGAGCCAGTGTTTTCCACTGTGGTGGGTGCTCAGGTTTGGGTTGATGGTGATTAAGGCAGGTACTAAAGGCTTCCTGTGTCTGCTGGCTCCCCCCTGGCCCTGTGGGTGCTTGCCTGAGCTAGTGCAAAGGATCATTATGTTGCTGGAAGTCCTAGAAGTCAGGTTCTTAGCCCTGAGAGCCAGAAGAAGCTTGAAAACACGTCCCTCAAGACTGCCCCTATTTGTGTTATGATAAAATAGAAATAATATCTATTTATTTACTTCACAGTAGGATGTGAGGTTGCAGATTGTCACGGCCAGTCGACATTGTCCTCTGCACTCCAGATCCCTGGCATGGTGAATGCACCTTTCCTGGGGGCCTTATTAGAGGTCTCATTAATGACAGTTGTCAAATACCTTCAAGATGAAGTGTCAGACAAATGCTAGTTTATTATTTTCATGTCTCAAGATATGTAGTGCTCATTATCCATCCTTGCCAGGAGATGTACCAAAGCACCAAACACCCCTTCCTTTCTTTTTAAAAAGAGAAGAGCCTCAGGCTCCCTGCCAAAGCACAGAGCCAAGTGCAGAACCTGAGCACACATTTAATTTGAGGTACCCTGCTTCCCTCTATCCAGAAAACCTCACTGAAAGGGGAACAATGCCCCATTCCTCAGCTGCTGTAAAGCCACAACTATGGAGAAACGTTGATGCTTTAATGGCAACCCCTGTGCACCCAGATGAAAGCCAGTTTGAAACACACAGCTATGCTAATGGCAACCCAACTGCAAACTTTCGGCAACACGCAGGGATCCAGCAATAAGTACACACTGATTACAGTGCTTAGAGAGTGTGTATTTAGATGACAATGCTATCAGCTGAATGGATAGAGGCACACCAGTAGGCAAAGCTTTGATCTCTGAAGATTAAGGACACTGGATTAATAAGTAATTATCTTTCCAAAAACTATTATCCACTTATTTTTTTGGCTGCTGTGATACAGGGAAATCAGTGTGATCAGAAACAATGCTGTCATGCAATCTGGAGCGTGGGATGGAGTTGCCATTTAAGTTTGCTGGGTCTGCCATTCACTTTTTTTTTTACATTATTTCTGGATGGCAGCCCCACCAAAACGACGGCTGGGGCACAATAGCAGAATAGCAGTGGAGACGGTTATGCTACACCATAATCTAATCCTTATGCAAATCATCTGTAGCACCCTTTTGGCACCTCCACGAACACACAAATTGCACGAGAGGCTCAAAGTAGTGATTTTCTGAGTGGGACCCATGGACTTCGCTTTTCCCAGTGTCAGTCACGAAAAGTCTTTGCAGTTACTGGAGTGTTGCACTGGGCCTTAATTCAAGTGCAATTTTTTCTTCTAAAAACCAAGAAACTCTAAAACACAAAACAGTGCTAAGAATGGAGACAAAAGATCTTTATTAAAGCCAGCAAAACTGAGAGAAGCTGCTTCTGTCATTTACTGGAAACACATTTAATTAAATAGAAAGTTAGGCCAGGATTTTTGCAGCTGCAGAAGCTCTTCCCCAATTTTCAGTGAGCCCCAAGCATACAAGGGCTGGACAGTACCCACTGGCTATGTGTAGTTCAAGGAGGGGAGCAGGTGCAGCTTCAACTCCACCACCCTTCGGCACTTCCCACAAACTCTAACCACACACAGGTCCAAACAGAACACCCTTCATTCTCCATTTGAGAAGGACCAGCACTAGCAGAGAGGTGCAGTGTGTGGTGCAACAAGCTCAGACAGCAACACTTCCAGGAGCAGCAGACACAAGCAGCACAAATGGAGCAGTGATGAACCCAGACAATTAATACCAACAACAACAACAAAAAAATAAGCATGTAATGTTTTTTTAAGGCTAGCTACTTACTAATCTCTTTTCTTTCCAGCTAAGCACAGCAGCACGCTCCTCAGGTGACAAGGAAAGGAGGATGTAGGGGAGGCTTTGGGTGAATCAAAGTTACAGGGAGAACCTCTTCTGGCTCTAACTCAAGGAATTGTTTCTTTGCTCCCAGGGTAACAAACGATGCCCGGGAAAATGAAATGGATGAGAACCTCGAGCAGGTCAGCGGCATCATTGGCAACTTACGTCACATGGCCCTGGACATGGGCAACGAGATCGACACACAGAACCGCCAGATTGACAGGATCATGGAGAAGGTAAGAGATGTCACTGACCCTGAAAGGGGTTCTGCTTTGCCTGCTGCAAGCACAGGCTGTGCATGCTGCAGTTTTCCTTCAGCTCAAAGAACGAGAGACAGAAATAGCTGCTAGAATTCCTCTCTCTTTGCCCTTCAAATCACTGGGCCACAGAAGAGCTTGTTGCTGTGGATCTTTAGTAACCTTCAATGCAGGTTAGGTTGAACCCAACACTGCTGGGTTTGCAAGAGAGTATCTGGCAAGCAGACCCCTTTGCAAAAATTAAGGCTCCTTATGCAGCAGTTTTGGGAAAGGAGAAGTGCCCTGAGCTGTGCAGAACCGCAGGGCTTGGGTCTGAATGCCTTGGCACTTCCTGGCAAATTTTAAACTATCCTGGAGTTTCCTTCCCTTGGAAAGTTCATGAGAAAATGAGAATTGGATCACTTGTTTGGAGGACCAGTCCCAAAAAGAAGATGGGGATTTATTAAGCAAGGCTTTGCTGTGTGGTAGCAGTACAGGCCAGTCTTGTCGTGCTACCTGCTTATAACCACATTAGGACAGAGACCAGCTGTCTCAGGGTATGTGTGTCTGTATATATACAGCCATATAAAATAACTGAGGCTCAGCATTCCTGTTACAAAATCACCATCTAAAAGGACAGAGAGCACCGTTCCAGTGCCAGACCTGCATTGCAGATTTCTGAAGCAGATAGCAGCACCCTCCAAACCTGGCTGGGAACTCGCTGCCATCCTCAGAGCCCAAGATCTGCAAGCCATCTGCATTCATGCTGGCAGAGCTCCAGGCACAGCCAGGCTGAAGCGACATAAGAGGCTCGATCTTCATTGGGTGTAAAATCAGTACAACACTCAACTTCAGCTGAGATTTACACAACCTGAGGATCTTACCGAAGGACTTACATCTGCTGCTTAGAGTTAATGCTGACCTTAAGTGGTAGAGCTCGTACTCTTGAGCCTTTTTACACGTGCCAGCCTTCTCACACCAGCAAGATGCCCATGCCTATTTCTCAGGCCAACTAACTACATCAGAGCCTAGTGAAAAAAATTAAAGAAAATGACTGCACTGAAGGATTACACTCAAATAGCTTTCCTTACTGGAGTTTGATTCCAGAGAGCAAGTTGTATACGTTGTCCTAAAGGTGAGGAGTGTTTTTCTGAGAGGGACAGTCATGCAACACAGTAGAGCCTGTGGCTTTGTGTTGGTCAAAAGTTTTACTTTATAAAGCTGCACCTGGCTGTACTGGAAAATGCACAGTATTATTGTGATACCATTCTGCAGTATTTCAGATTTCTGGGAAAAATAGGAACGGGGGGGGGGGAAAGATTTACTGCTGTTACTCATATAAAAAGCACTAGAAAGCAGCACATCTACACTGAGAGAAGGACCTGAGAGGTTGTACAGCCTACATCATAACTACTATTAAATAAGAAGCCTATGACATACATTTTTTTTGTCAGAGCAGGTACAGGGACACATGCTGTTACATGTTGCCAGCCACTCTACTCATGACATAGTGGCAGGAGACATGCCCTGTGAACAGAAATCAGTTGTGCCCTGGCCGTGCCTGCAGGATGCTGTCACAAAGAACAGCAAACCTAACAAGGCACTGCTCTCCTATTGGTTTTGGCTTAGTAGATGTCTGGAGTTTGGAAATATTGACCAGCTCCTTTGTGCACAAGAGCCAAATCTCTAGGCGGTGCTTGCTGAGAGCAGTTGGCTAACTGAGCTACTGGTCTTCCGTGTCTTCTGTGGTCATCTTACAGAGTGAGGCATTTCAGACAGCAGTAGAAAAACAACACTGCAAGCGAATGGAATTAATTAAATCCAGCCCCACAGGCAGGGCTCATCAGGCAGAGCCCTTGGCTAAAGAACAGGGACACATTCCTGAAAGAAGGACTTGCCGTGTACACTGAGGAGCTGTCATGAAAGCAGGCTTCAGTTTGAGTGAAAATCTTCCAAATTTCTCAGAATAAGGACACACGGCAATGAGATACTAGGAAAAGAAGCACAAAATATTAGGGAAAAAAAACCTCTATAAAACCCAGAAATGACAGTTAGCTGGATAATGCTGAAATCACAAAAAAACCTCTATAAAACCCAGAAATGTCAGTTAGCTGGATAATGCTGAAATCACAAACACATACGCATTCATTTTGCAAAGAAATATGCCAATAGACTGCATACACATCCATTTTGCAAAGAAATATGCCAATAGACCATCCTCTCTAGCTGGTGGTGGCCACAGAGCATTGCTGGAGTTGTGTTCTTTTCCTGACCAGCTGGAGCACCGTGCTTTTGATCATTAGGTAAACCCTTGGCTGGCACTTTGCAAAGGCTGGGCTTTGTCACAAAGCTAACCCAAATGCTCCTAAAGCTTTTATGTTAAACTGGATGTACACATCCAAACCAAACCTCATAATGCAGAGACATAATTTGATTGAACCACGGTAATTGGGACAGCAATGAATAAAAGGCTTTATCCTTCCTTCAGATCAGAGAGAAAAAGACAAAACCAAAAATGACAATGAGTAGGTCAAATGGCCCAGACATCATCACCAGAAGACCCTGGCCCTAAAATGAGCCACAAATAGGAGGTTGGGAGGAAAGTAACAAGGGCTCAAAGCTTTCTGTCTTGACCTAGGTGGGAAGGTCTGTACAAAGACTCCTACTGACTTCAATGCTACGTTGTCCACCAGAGTTAAACCTTAGTATTCCTATTTAGAAACATCATGTTTCATCAATATTCATGTATTTAATGACAAATGTAACTACTATGAAACCCACGAAATAGGAGGTTGGGAGGAAAGTAAGAAGGGCTCAAAGCTTTCTGTCTTGACCTAGGTGGGAAGGTCTGTACAAAGACTCCTACTGACTTCAATGCTACGTTGTCCACCAGAGTTAAACCTTAGTATTCCTATTTAGAAACATCATGTTTCATCAATATTCATGTATTTAATGACAAATGTAACTACTATGAAACCCACTAACTTATTTTTTAGGTAGCCTTTTGGCCAAAGCACACAAAAATCTACTGTAGTAGACAAGGTCAAGCTCACAGCTAAAATAAAAAAGTGTGGCTTACAATTATCCTGATTTATGCTTGTTGAGGATCTGGCACATGCCTGTGTACTAAAAATACATATCTACACAGCATTTGCCAAAACAATTATGGAGAAAAGCCCAAGATATTTAAGAACAATTTATTGCACATCACTGTAACTATTTTTCAAAGGATTTTTAAGTGTATGTGGGAAAGTTGCTTCACCATTCTGTCTTTGCAAATTGGAGATTTAAAATAAATCTGTATGATTTGGATACACCCCAGAGAGGTGGGAACAATCATCAAAGCTAAGAAAATGCAGACGTCAAACTACTGAAAAGAGTTTGCTGTTTGAATTTATGCTTTTAAAGCAGTAAGACAATTCTTGCCTTTCCCACAGGTCTGATTTCAGAAATTGGAAACATTCTCTCTCTAGTCCCTCTGGTAGCATATGTCAGCATAGCAACATGAGCTTGAACTCTTTGCCAAATTTCGCAGCCTAAAACAATGTCTTTTGGTCTCCAAAACTAACTTCTGCAGAGCTACAGATAGCCATGGTTGGTCAAAGTGTCTTCCCACTGAAAGAAAACTGCTAAACCTCCCAAGTGGTACTATTTTATTAATGGCATTGTATAGCAAGTGTTACTCCATGGAACACAGTGATTTTAAAGGTTCAGCCTACCCTGGGCTAAATTTGAGTTTGATTGCTTTAAATAGTGACAGGATCCTTGTTTTTTCTGGATTCCTGTTTATGCTGCTGCCCAATGGCAGAAGTTATTCTGACTTACAGCTACACTGATGAACTTTGTTGAGAGAAAGAACAGCATCACTCCACTCCTACTTGTGACTGTTCCCCCCCTCTCACACATAGAACAGAGATCCAGACTGATATATTTGAGGAAATGTATTTTGCCAGCATTCCCTACTCCAGATAATCTCGCTTCCCTGCTCCAGCAATTTTCTACACTGGCCAAAATTTTAGTTTTGACTGCATGCCTGGTGACCTAAATTAGGACAGAGTCCAGGTCTGTTGAATCTTAGAGAGCACTTTTCCCCAGTGAAACCCACATGCACATGGTCCTTCCTCATCCTGTCACCCGTGACCATCAGCAGCGCCAGCACTATCAGTATCAGCAGCTACAGATCTGGCGCAGCACCTACAAGAGTTCAGCAAAGCTGAACACAAACATAACAGCCCTGCTCGAAAGCTACCTGGAGTGTCACAGAGCCAGCAAACCTGTAAACTCCTCTTGGTTCACTAATGGCACTGGAAAAAAAACAAGCTTCTTTTTTTTCCCCTGAACTAGCCAAAACTAGAGAAATGCCTATGAAGCCTTGCAGATGTTCTCTTTCTGCCCTTCACTCCTCTGTACTCATCTGTTTCTTTCCTTTGTGTTTCCCTAGGCCGATTCCAACAAAACCAGGATTGATGAAGCCAACCAGCGTGCAACAAAGATGCTGGGCAGTGGTTAAATGCAGTCAAGTGCATTTCCTTTTACTGCTGTCCAACAGAGCAGCACCTTCATGCTTTTATCATGGTATTTACCTACTAGGTTTGCACACATGCACATATCAGCCCCATTGTAAATGTTGTCCTGTGTAGTTTGTCAGCTTTCCAAAAATGATACTTGTAATTATTTTTTTCTAGATATCTTTCTTTCCAAAGGTTGTACATAGTGCTGATTTGATGGCTATAGCTCACTATGATGTTTTTTGGGATTTTTCCTTTCCTTGTTTCTGTTTTGGATACCTTTCCTTTTTTTTCCCCCCCCTTATCCTCATTTGTTTTTGTTTTGTTTTGTTTTTTAAATGATGTTTGCTGAATGACAACACTGTTGGAATGCTAAACGTGCTGTTAACCTTTAAATATACAGTATTGTTCTTGTAAAACTGTGACATTCCACAGAGCTACTGCCATGCTCCTGTCTTTGGGTATCATGATGTTTAAGCACTTACACCTGCTGTCTTCAGTTCTTCATTGCCATTATCTGTTGTTATGATTTCATGATTAGACAATGTGGAATTATATTACTATAACAAGCATTGCACTAAAAAGTGATGTGATTTATGCATTTATGCATGAGGAATAAATAGACTTTTAGACTCCTACTTAAACAAGAATTTTCCCATGGCAGTAGCACACCAACAATGACAACAAAAGCATGCTCAGTATTCGGACTCTTTTGGGACTATGTTATACCAGCAAGTTTGCAGTTGTGCCACTTTTTTCTTGTTGATATATATATAGTTATTAATCATGATCATTTTTTTTTAATTAAGAAATAAAGAGGGATTTGGCACTCACCATTTAGCCATTGCCAGCAAAATAAAAGCTTGGCTGAAACTATGTCAAAGACAAAAAGAAATAAGTGTAATATATTGGGTTTGTCTGCTGCTTTTGAAGACTATCTTTTGGAGGAAACGACTACCATATGAAATGGTGCAAAGAAATGTAATTTTTATAAGGCTCTCTCTTACTAGTCGCTATCCCCATGTGGTTTGTTATCAGTACAGTTCTCTGTTGCTTACCTAGAGCTATGCACACCAAATCGCTGAGATGTTTAGTAGCTGACTTAATTAAAAAAAATAATAAAAAAACCTAAATGAATGAACTCTAGATAAACTGTGAGATAAATATAATTTACAGCATGTAATATGAAATTCCTTATGTCTCCTGTCAGTTTGTGAAGTGATTGACATTTTGTAGCTAGTTTAAAGATTATTAAAAATTATAGATCTCAGAATCCACGCTTGCTTTATCCATTTGTTGCCAGATGTGTCAGTGACAATCAGTTATTTGCCACTTACCTGGGAAGAGAAGTGCAAAGTCTGAAGACTCTTTACAGACTGGTTCTTTATCACATGTGGGAAACTAAAGATTTCTGTTTCCAGTACTGTATAAAAGTAACTACTCTAAAAATAGCAGTTTACACTCAGCACGTTCCAAGGGAATATTATTTTAAATAATCTGCTTGGATTGCCAAACACCAAGTCAAGAGATATTCTCTTGTTCAAGGGAATGGAAAAAATGAAATAAATGCTTTGATACAGAAGGACAAAGTTCCTTAGTCAATAAAATCTACTCCTGCAGTGGATCTGGCCATGTGCTAACACACCTCTCTTCAGGGAACAGGTTGAAATTTGTTGAGTTTGTATAGTCTACTAAGAATAATTTTTTCAAATGAATAACAGCTAGTGCTTACTACCAATAAAAAGTGTTATCATATTTTCCAAGGTTTTTTTTTCCCCCTATATGGACAAATTATAATTAACTCTGCATGAGTGACAGTTCACTCATGTGTCTCACATGGCCCCAAGTCAAAGTACACAAAGAACATAAATGCTTGCATAATTAAAATCGCGTGATAATGCAGACAAACTATATTTTCTTTAGCAGCTTTTTATTTCTAGCATCTATTAAAAATTCATTTATGCAAATATTTTCCCCCATTGCTTCAAACCCAAGACTAAACTTCAAGCAAACATTTTTAATCTGCTGACCATTTCCAATCCTGTTCATTCAGGGATTCTAGTATTTGTGACAGCACTGTCATTCTGCAATGTCAAAGCCTGCTGAAGGAGGGCAAGAATCGAGCTGGAAACTGCAGCAAAATGGGAACATTCAAACAAGGATATTTGAGAAGGCAAAGAAATACATAAGAAAGTAAGGAGGATATTAACAGAGGTGTTATTCTCATCTGTTTGACAAGAATGCACCCTATCTGAAGATGCTCATACTTCCCAAAGACAGAAAGCTGATCAAAAATACAAGTGTTTGCTGTGAAGGAAGTCAACATGTTTTGACAGCTGTTTTTGTCTTGAACAAATACTGAACACCAATCTATTGGAATTTTATTTTTTGCCAAATGGGAAGCTTAAAGGATAGAAATATTGAAAAGTTTCATTGCATTTGTCTTTGTAACCTCCTCCACTGTATGATGCAGGGTCTCTTAGGAGCTGGCTGAAAATGAGTAAAGTAAATAAGTTCGATATATTGCATTTCTGCAATATATTATGTGTTTGTAACACAGCAAGATCCTCATGTTGGTGTTGGTTTGAGGTGGTCATAGGGAAAATACTCTCAAGTGCCGTAGCTGAATTTACTACCCAGCTGGATTACTTAAAATTTTGCTTAAAACCTGAAGTCTATCTAAAAGACAAACTTCTGTTGAGCTCTACAAATCCCCAATTAATGAATTCTTTCATATCATACATTCTCTTCCTTTCTTAGTCTGGGCTGGAAATGGAAATCTCAAAATAACCCCAAAGAAGAATATTTGAATGTTATTCCTCAACAGAACAAAGTTGTATAATCTTGTGCTAAAAATAAAAAAGAATCCCCTTCATTAAAAACACGGCATAATTTCAACGGTGAGAAACTAAGAAAACTGTAAAAGCTAAGTGAAAATCAAGGTGGTTTATCTCAAAGAAACCTTAAACTTTTAGGATGTTAATGATTCCCAACCCTAGCATAAAGACACAGCTTCTAAACTCAAAAGAGACCATTACAGCTTTCCAGATTGACACAACTGCAAGAAAAGAAACTACAGAACACACAGAGCACCTTGAGGCTTGATAGAGCACAACCTATGAAGAGCAGATGGACTTGACGTACAGGTACACAGTGAAAAGTCATTGATTACTATCCCTTTGAGATTTGGTGGTATTACCATATACAACAGAAAATGCTAACTTTAAAAAAAAGCTGAGTATTTTTTACTTCTGCCAAAATGTAATTTTTTTAGCTTACGTGGGTTAAATAAAATGCAGCCTTCATTTCTGAAGAAAACTAGATATGGCAGAGTTTGTGTGGCAAACTGTAAAGCACCCCCTTGGAGAGACACCTATGCTACAGGTACACTGGTAACTGATAACCTCCACAGGACTCGAGGCTGGATTTGCTCCTGAAACAGGAGAGATTGCTCAAGACTTGAGGGATCTATAGGCAGACAAATCAATACCTGCACTTTTTTTTCCTCCTTATTTCTTCTCATGTGTGAACATGTGCACATATAAATCTTTTCTTTTAAAGACATACAGAAAGGAAGAGAAGAGTACTTAATAATAAGGAAAATTGTGTTAGAGACAGCTTAAGTATATATGCTGTTGCTGTGTGTGCCTGTGGGCGTAGGTGTGCAAGATGTGACTGCTGTCTTCTGAGCCATTTTGTTGTCTTTCTAGAGAGGGATGAGGACAGTTTGTTTGGAAGTTAGTAGAACATAAATAGAGTCTTTTTAAACCTGCAAAGAGCTACAAGATATGTAGGCATGGGAGATAAACCCTGCTGAGAAATCAGGGCGTTGGGCTGGTTTGATGAGGGTGAAGGGGGCAGGTTCTAGGTGATTTATTTTGTAAAGCACTTGCCAAATTGTGTTGGAACCCCTCTATAGCAGTATTCAGGGATTGTGCTGCAAAACACCAGCCACTTTGAATGTGTTTAGCTGCAAACGTTACTGTATAATTTAAAAAAAAACACTTCCCCCCAAAAAAATTCCTCCCCAAACAACAAAACCCAAAAAAACCCAAATGAGATGGCAGGAAGAGAAATAAAAATAAATCATTATGTGGGACTGTGCTGATTCTCACATACTCAGAATCTATTCTGAGATCACTGCTGCCCATGCAAAGCCAGCACATAATGCTGTCCTCAGTCCTGTCCACTTATTTCACATTCCTTCACCTGCATGTTTTTCATGCATGGTAAAAAGCCTCTCCTCACCTTCCATCCCAAATTTCATTCATTAAAACTACCAAGGTTTTAGTGTTGAAGCTTTTAAAACCTGTGCTTTTAAAATGCAGATCTTCCTCACCTCACTTAAGATAACTATCCAGTGCTGAGTTATTTAATCCAAAATGCGGAACAGCTCAGGTTGGCATCAGGCAGTTAAAATGAAATACTACATTGGAAATAGTTTAATAAACTATGCTATAGGCAGTCCTAAGTTAATTTGCTAAGCATTAAATATGGGCAGCTGGAAGTTCCACTTACAGCACAGTAGGTTTTCCATCTAAATTCTGATCAAAAGTTCGTTAAAAGGAAAAAAAAGTTTCATTCCCAAATTTGCAGGGGGTCGATTAGACCTCCAAAGCATGAATATGCATAAATCCCACTGCACTAAGGGATTCTTGGCTATCAAAACCAACAGTATGCAAACATGAGAAAAATCTCTGTAAGCAACATTACCTATTTTGACTTTACTGTACAGTACTCCCAGACTTTACTGTATCAACAATAATAAATCCAGCTGATGACAGTACTTCATTGACTATACTGATGCTCTGCAGGACCCCTGAAAGTCAAGGTGGCTCCACTATCAGTTTATAAACCCCATGAAAACACAAGCTGAAAAGTGAATTTTGAAGAAACAGAAGCTATAATTCTGACATTCAGCCCTAAGCCCTTATCTTAAAACATATTTTCAGTGTTCACTGCACATTTCTGTTTCTTGGATTAAATTAGAATATGAAGGGAAACTAGCCAGAAACATAAAATTTAATGAAGAGCTGCTTCTTTCAGGCAATCCTTACAGCCTTACCCTCAGAAGTCAACCCATATTCACCAAGCCTTGCTTGGGCCTCGAGGTGAAAAAGAGAGAAAGCCTGTTTGCCCTCAAACTAAAGTGTAATTAGGTTTTAAACCCCTAAATACGCAACAGAAGCGCTGGTAAGTAAGGCAGCCAAGGAGATGAAAGGGCTGAGGCCAGAGGAGGGTGCAGAGGACAAGGAATCAAAGCTGGAAATGGAGACAATAAAACACACGCCGTGAAGCAGAGCTGCTGTGGTGGATGTGAGGACACGGTGGGAACTGAAGCCACAGCCCTGCAGTAGGGTTCTGCTCCATGGTGACCTCAAGAAAGCTAACAGACAGCAAAAACCCGATAGTGGACATCACTGTAAACATGGGGAGTTACTTGCATGAGCAAAAACTTGTAAGATCAGGGGCTCAGTTGATATTAAGTTGGAAATCTATCTACTGTATTATGAAATCACTCTAGAATAATTCTGGTTATGCTCGATAGTAAAAGCTGAACCAAGAAAAGCAATCTGGGAGAGAAAGAAAACTAACAAAGTATCTTGGTAACTTATTAAAAATATGTGCTTAGAATTCTTTAAAATATTTCTGGTTAAAGCCAAGGAGGAGAAATAAAAAAAACCTTACTTCAACTTAAGTCAGTAGCATTTTTTTACAGGAAAGGGTCTGACTTGTTAGGCATTAGGTGCCAGCCAGATGTTCTCCCTGCCCATCAAACCCTCTGCACCAACAGGACTTGTGTCACAGCAGCACCTCGAGGCTCCTGAGGGCAGCATCCCTCTGGTACAGGCACGTAGAGCCCATTGCTGCCCCAGTGGCAGCTGGTAAGACAGGCAAAGGTTTAGTCAGAAAAAAAGGGACTGTATGTAGGTTGTTTGCTCCAAAGCCAATACCCATACATTGGAAGGAGACACTGAACAGGCACCAGGCCCTCTTCTCTCCATCATCTCTGCTGATAAAGGTTCAGCGTAGCTGAGTCTGGCTGGTAAATGGGTTGACAGTGCAGAGGTCACAGTGAACACTTTTTTCATCTCTATCTAAAGACTCTGCCATGACACAGGTCATCCTACACTAATCAAAATCTACCTGCTATGCATGGTCCAAGACAAAGCATGTTTCTGCAGAGTTTTAAAAGTGAGAATGGCTGCTGAAAACTGATTTCATTATTAAAGGTCTAGCATAACTAAAAAATATCATTGCTATGTACCAGCTTCGATTTTTCACCCCTTATTTAACTGTCCAAAATGACAAATCCTTTGAAATACAGAAAATCTTTTGAATGTAGAGAAAATGTAATATGAGGGTGGCAGGACTAGAAATTTTATGGGGCTTATGAGACTGTGACAGAGCACTAAGCAGAACATTTTTTCTCCTTTATTTCCCAAGTCTTCTGTCAGTGACTGCTAGTCAAGTATTCAATCCTAAACCAGCATGGCAAACTAGCTATTTTCACTATTAAGTCTGGAATTTAATTCCCCAGTCCTGTTTTACTTAAAGTGAAACTGGGACATATGACTTCAATGAGGTGACACAGGTAATAATAAAATTAATCTGAAGGAGGTGGTGCAGGTCCATAGCAGCCCTGTAACACTCACTTCTCCTCAAACAAAAATACTCTGAAGAACTGCCACTGTCCTGTGAAAACTCTCTAGGATTAAGAATTCACTTTGTCCTGTAGAACATTGTGATAAAATCAGCTTTTTATGGGGTTAGCGATTCACAAAGCACCAAAAATCAACATATCATGGAAGTTGCAAGAATTAAATAGTATAGAAATGTACAAATAAATGGTTGAATGATACAGAAAGATGCTGATTTGCTGCTAACATGTCACACAAACACAGAAAATATTAATACCTGAGGCAAAGAAAAAAATCCCAAAGTAAAAACAGAACGCAAGGTGAGGAAGAGACAGTTGTCTAATCAAGCCCTGTCCTTCCTCTCACTGAGAGCTGACTGGCGGAACTTTAGTCTCAGTTGAACATTTAAGGGAAAACATAAAACCTCCAAACTTCTTGGTTGGGGTACAGTATTTGGGTTTGGCCCATCTCTTACAGAATATCCTTGGAGGCATTTTTGCCCCCTTGTGGGTGGTACTTCCTGTAACAGCTCTTCCTACTTTCTAGAATGACCAGCCACATGAAATCTATTTTTACACTAAAGAAACTAAATCTTCTGAGTAATTTCTTTTTCTTGTATGAAGTGTCTCCCCATAAAGAATTTTTACTGTTTTATTAAAAAAACAACCACCACCACCAAAACGCAATCAAAATTCACTTTGTTTAGGCATAAAACAAAAAAAAGCCTAAAACAAAGTCTAGTGATTTCAAAACTAAGAAGTATCACCACTGGTTCCTTCGTCTGAGCTGAATTTCAGTGCTGACAGAGGATATAGTGAAGCATTGGTGCAATCATAAGTGATAGAGATTCTTGCAGGACAAGGAAGGAAGATTGCCTGGGGGAGTAGTGGTGATGTGACAAATAAGACACAAACAACCCCCCCAAAAAAAACCAAAAGAAAACAATCCAAAAAACCAAAAACTACCAAAACCACAACAAACCCCCCCAAATCACAAAGTGCACAAAAAACCAGCAACTTTTGTTCAACAAAACAGGAGGATTTTTAGGCCAAATTTCATCGTTGTGTTTTGGAGGTTTTTTCCTCTGTAAATTTTATCTTGGTTTCTAAGTGAACTACATTTTGGGTTTTTTTCTTTTAAATTTTTGGATTTTTGGCAGGAAAACAATTTTTTCAAAGCGTCCCTCCATTTTGCAATCCTCTCTGCCTCTTTGAAGAAACACCCAACACCTGCAAAGGCATAAACTGCAGCATTTGATTACCACAGCTGAGAGGAACTTTGGCAAAAAGGTTATTTTGCAGCTCAGAGTAAAGAAAATATGCTGTCAAGACAAACTACAGCTGTTTAAATCATTCCTCTGTGAAGCAATGGTTTCCTGCAGGGAGAAGTCCCAGAAGTGTATTTTTGCATCTGCAAATGCCTCCGCTGCTCTTCTGCCCAGCACAGCATGGAGGAAACCAAAAAGATGAAGTCATGTTTCTACAGCTTTGTGGTTTTGGTGGTTTGCTGTTGCTGGGTTTTGAACAAATTCTTCAGAAGAAGGAAGGACATTTCTCCTAGTCTCAATTAGGCCTACTAAAACCCATGTGGAAGTATATTAAGTGTTAAGCAGAGGACTTGCTGGCTGTCAGTGGGTTTCTGGTGTTGACTGCCAAATGCTACAAGCATATCACAACTGTAGGGGTGTAAGGACAGCACAGGGAAAACACTTAGGGGTATTCCATCTAGTTTTGTCCAAAGGACTTAGGTGCCTGAATCAGGGATGCCTTCAGGAGATCCTTACAGCTCTGGTCCAAATGCTATCCTAAAACACCAGAGTGACCTGGAACTGCTCCTGACAGCAGAGTGCAGGGTAGTGACTGCTTCTGCACATCCCTATGTGTGGCATGGCTTTATGCCAGGCTGTGCTCTCTTGACTCTGGAGACAGAAGATTGTGCCATCATCTCAGACCTAAACTTCTGTATTTGCAAAAAAAAAAAAGGTGGAAATAAAATAAGCTCCGTTTATCTTTTCAGCCAGGGGCAAGATACACAGAGCCTATACCAAGGAAGTAAAACCATGAAAATACATAGGTAAAAAAGAAAAATTCAGCTCAAAAAGGAAAAAAAAAAAAAAACCAACAAAGCAAAAAGCAAACAAAAATCCCCTCAACCTTCACCACCATCTCCCCAAACTATGCTCTTTCCCATCTGCAAGAATTACTGTGACCCCTCACTCAGCTCAGGGAACCAAGCAGGCTCTCTGGGTAGGCACTGGATTTGGCCGTGCAGGGATGCCAGGACACACACCACAAACAGCACTCCCTCCGAGATACACTCGTCAGGATTTGTTTTAGAAGTCACTGATGCAGAAGTTACTGTCTTGGCACATCAGCTCTTTGCTTTCAGTGCTGGCTCTCCCAGGCACCACGTCGAGTTGTGCTGCTGTAGCCTCTGCAGGCTGAGGAGCAAGTCCAGCAGTGCACCCCTCGGCTTTCTGCTCCAGCCTTGCCCTGGGGGCTGCAGTCATCAGGGATGAACAGAGGCTGGTGGCTCTGCACACCCTGGCTTGACCTCCCCCGAGCCCTGTGTGCCGCACACCCTCCAGGGCACCGCTGGCTGCTAATGGCTGAGCTGGAAACGCTGCAGCAAGATTTGTTAATGCAGCTCTTCAGGGAAGTGCTGGATTAGCCCGGATTAGCGTCTGACATTGTGGCTGCACATAATGAATTATGTAAAACGGTCCTGTTGGTGTAAAGCAGATGTACTACCACATGACTTCAGCTGCAGGCACAGACAGGAATAAAACAGAGTGGATTCAGTTAGAAGGAGGATTAAAAAACAAAAAATAATTTAAAAAAGAGATTTCATATGCTTCCCAACATGCACCACGTCATACTGCTTGTTCCAACAATATTTGAAAACAACACAATTCAGTGATTGCAGCACGGGAAGCAAGACAGTTCACCACCTACAACTCAGGGAAACCATTTCCCTTTGCCTCTCTGTTCACAGTTACATGACTCAGGAAACCGTATGAGCCTCCAGGAGCAGCTATCAGCTTTACTCTTGAAAAGATGCTGAAGATACAGTCTAATCATTTCCCATTTAAACAAAAATGCTTTCCCCTAATAAGATCAGTCTATGCATTTTGTTAACGTTTCCCTTCGTAGTTAGGTCTTCCATCAATTTAAATGAACCCAGCTGCCAATTAGACAACTAGCACAGAGACATTCATTAGCCAGCAAGAATACACATGAGAAAATTAACCACCAAGAAGAAGGAAAGACAAGGCAGTTAATGTTTTCAAAACAAACATAAATGAGATTAATTTAGATTGAAATGTGGTCAACATCCCCTTTAGATATTACACTCGATAATGCTATTATTGGAGAATATGACCCCGCAGCTGAGCGGTGTCACACAGTTCTTACCATAAGCAAACTTCACAGGAGCAAGTGCTAATTGATGTAAAAATATATTGTGAATAATCTGTCTGCAGTGACTAGATAAAAAGGTACAGTTAGCCAGATACTCTGTACAGTCAGTGAGGGTAAAAATCATGTGATTTAAACATTCAGAGAACAGCCCTTCTCTCCTACAGTTTTGGTAGATGGACCAGTCAGAGGAACCTCCAGTTTCTGACTACTACCAAGATTTCTATTCCTGAGCAACCTCAAATGATCTTGCCAAACCACAGCCACCCTCTAAAGCTTATTCTTTAGGTCTAGGTTTGGGCTGAGACACAGAACTGAAAACACATTAATATCATTCATGCTTGATGTGCTGTCCAAGCAAACAGACACTCACCTTCTGCCATGCTGCTGCACTACCTAGGCAGCAGGAAAAGTGAGAACCTGCTGTGTGCTTGCCACATAAGTGGCAGGGCTTTAGGGGAACGTACTGAAGTGTCTCTAGCCCTTCTGGAGAAAGATTCCTCCCTGGGAAAAGGATGTAAACCCTCCACTGGGAAATTCACTTCCAGATTATACCCAGAATCAAACCTCTTCCTTCTCTTTCACCACTAGATGAGCTGCACAGACAGACTCCACTGCCAGTCATAGGCACACATCATTCTCCTATTCCTCCACGTTATACCATGCATTACTAACTCAGTCTTTTAGATAAGATCAGCTTGTGGATGAACAGCCAAAAAATCTGAGGCTGGTACAAAAGGAATAAAGACTTGATGCTTGCTTTGTCCTGTCTGCACTTCATGTCAATGGAAGGTATCAGTGGAAAAATCCATGAGAGGCTCTAGAGAGTCCAGCCCAGCTGATGATTTAGACTTCATCACAGATACTTTGCAGTATCTTTATGAACTGATGGCTAGCTAGCCTGGGGAACAATGCCAACATCTATGTGGCAGTTGTTAACCAGCCAGAAGGCTGGTTAACCAGCAATAACCCTTTATTGCTATCTCACATCTGTGATGGGTTTGGCACTTGCAAAAAAAAAAACAAAAAAAAGGGAAAAAGAGAATGCTCAGTCTGAGCGAGACAAAATCTTCATATTTGTCTTCTAAAATATATTGTGACAATAAACTATTTTTTCTACTCCTTCAAAACCATAGCCTTTGGAATATTTTTTGTCTTTTAAATTGACTGTTTTCAGAAGAACATATTTTATATTTTCAGAGTAATTGTCATCCCCTGTATGGGTATGGAAGAGGAAATAGAGTTTTATTAATGCTGCTCAGTTCAGAATCTAGATATTCATCTGAAAAAGATAATAGTATTTTGATTGAGAAAAGATTTATGAACAAGCAAATCAAAAAGCATGAAGTTGCCTAGAAATGTATGCTGCAGCATTTTGTATTGCAGCATTCTGAGCTGCCTAGGAGCTCTGTAGATTTGGGTGATTTTCATTGAAATTCAGCACACTATGTGGCAGGCAAGGAAACCAGCCAACGATTTTATTTTTAAGATGCAGCAGCTACATGACCCATTTATGCCTTTGACAACCAGCAAATTCTCCCTCAAAGAAAAAGAAAAACAAAAAACAAAACAACAAACCCCAAAACAATTAAAGAAACCCTAAACTACTGCAGATTTTAGTACCTTCCTGTGTTTTGCTTTCTACCCTTGCTGCATAGATGATGTGGAAAACCAGCAAGGATTGACACTGGACAGCTACTGAGATTTGGCTGGTTTTCCCCTCTTCATTCTTCTGGTTTTAATCTCATGTCCAGGAGAAGTAATAGAAGAATCTACTTTGTTAACTGCCAAATAAATGAGCATGTGCCTATTATTTGATGAAGCTCTAACAAAACCAGAGATCTTGTTTTTGGTACAAGATAAGGATGGCATTTGCCATCCCCCCAAAAACATCAGGGTTCCTCCCAGTTACTGCTTTGGCTGCGTGTCAGTCAGCTGGTCCTCTCACTGCAGAGATGGCAGAGGTCTCAGGAGGCTGGTATTTATATAACACTACAGTGGAGGAGAACAGGCTGTTCCTTAGGCTGCCCATGGCTCACGCTGCCAGGAAGACTTGCACTCTCTGCCCACAGGAAAGAAGAAAGGTGGTTTGTCCAGTTCCTCATGCTGGGATGGACATCAAGACAGAAAGTGCGAGGCCTATAGATGGAAAAATAATACATTTAACCCCCACAGCAGCTACAGAGCTAACAGACACGACCAACTGTGCTATGGGAAAGCAGGTCTCACTATGCACACCGTGGGGAAAGCAAACATGCTCCTTATGCATCTCTGGGACAAAATTCCTTACGACTCCCCACTAGAGTCCCCTAGTACTTACAGTTATCTACCCCACATTTTTAAAATCAATATTAGTAATATCAAACCTTTAAACCCCCTTCAGTACTCCTCCTCTTTAATAAGGTAGAACAAAAGATCGGTTTTATTATTTACCTGCTTGGAAACAGTTTGATTCAGATTTTCAAACTTCTTTGCACTGCAATCAGTACAAAAATTATTTTTTTAACTGAGAGCTGTGACTCCAAGTATTTGTAACTGCAGGAAGAAGCCAAGCTCATGGAATTTTTTTTCAGGAAGTACAGGTATGCCTCTTTCCATTGGTTCAAGGCAATTCTCAAGAGTTAAATTTTGTGTCTCTGCCAAATGAAATCATTGTATCTGATTATTTAACAGGGCAGTAGAGTACTCCAGTCTTCCTCCACAAGAGAGTGGGAACCTACACTGTGATTTACAAGGAATTAACCAGAAACAGAAAAACTCCTGCTAAAGGGTGGCACTGCTAGTGGCTGTTCAAGCATGCTCAAAAAACCCAGAGGACACTCAAGATCAGTAAACAAGCATAAATGTAAGAATATTTTAGCAGAAATTAAAGATACAGATTATCCCCAAACTAGGGATTTGAGACAGGTTCCTCACTTTACAATGCCTGCATTTGCTCTCTGTTGCACATAAAATACCCTCACTATAACTGTATTAGCTGCACAAGCACACATAGAAAGGAAAAACTAGGCTTTATGATCCAAATATGTCAAAAATAATATCATCTTTTTGAGCAGATTAACAGAATAGCATTCACTTGATTTTCCACTGTACTTCTGTAGAGATGATTCAGACTTAACTTGAGATTAACATGATGGCCACTTGGCCTGACCACAGCTCCAAGCAAGAACTCAATATACACACATGTATATATTCACATGTATGAGAACATATTAAACCATAAAAATTAGGAAGGCCATTGCAGTGGGTGACTTCCCAGGAATGCGTTTTGTTGATTTTGTGAAAACTGACAGTACAAGATGAAATAAAGCTAAAGCAAAGCAGACCAACTAAAATGGAGAGAACACTCCTAACTGAGAAGGATCTGAATTAATTCACCTGGAGATTGATTTGGATCTTTACCATTAGCTCCTATCATTTAAACAACCAGGTTGGTAGTTTTGTTTGTTTGTTTGTTTTGTTTTTAATTTAGCCTCATAGTACAGCAACAATTTTTTTTTTTCAAAAGGGAACTTGGGAACTTTAAGAATTTTTTTTTCTAAACTAATAATAAAATATTTCATCCAAATTCAAACTTCCCCATTTCTTGATATAGATCTCAGATTCAGTGTTCATCCTCTATTCTAACTCTTAGGGCAATCATGTTCAGAGGCCTTCTGGTGGTCCACCCTCTGCAGTTGCAGTTGTGAAAAGTCACTTACTGCCTTAAACGTTGCTATGTATAAAATGAAAATCACCTTGCAGGTTCCCTTTCTATCACTTTTCCAGGAACTTTCTGCTGTTTGCCACTACAATGGTTAAGAGGCAGCCTTCCTAGGAGCAACAATACACATGCACGATGGGTGTCTATGAATTCAGAGAGACTGAACGTCACTTGAAGCAGTTCTCTAAAAAGATCAAGGGACAAAAAGATCTGTACAACAGGGCTTGGACTAATAATAGTCAATCCACTACTGAGATGAAGTGAATCAGATCTTCAGAGAGCGTTAACAGTTTTTTCCTCAGGCTTTCTATTGCTGCTGAATGCCTTTCTCAAAGTCAGAATAATGCAAGGAGGAAAAGGAGGACACTGACTTTGGAACTACCAAAGTCCCAACACGCAGACAAAACACTTCAGTCACTTTAGACAAGAAAGTGTAGGATTTAAAAATGTGTGTCTAAATTCACAGTTTTGCTGACATTTTTAAGTTTTTCAAGTAAACTTTTCTAAAACACGAGTTTAATCTGGATTGAAAGCAGAAGCAACATAGGAAAACAGTTATAAGAAACAAAGGCTGAAGAACACAACAGCCATTTCTGCAACAAATTAATGGATCAGAAATTCTGATCATTTATTCAGTGAGCGCCCATGAGTTTGTGTCACTGGGGATGTAAGTCAGTGAACTTTGGGGTCTCTGTGCATAGCACCCAGAACAACGAATCCCCTTTGTGAGAGTGCTTGCTGCTTTTATTTGCTGGTTAGAGGTAGAAGAACACAAAGCTGGTGACACAGACTGTGGCACAAATTATTTTGCTAAATTGTCTCCAGCAAACCCATCCTTGCTTTGCCTGGCTAAGCTTAGAAATCCTTCATCAGCTACTGGACCAAGCACACTAAGGAGTCCTGTGAACAGCAAAATGAAGCTAACTATGTGTCCTGCAGTCTCTGACTATTCCTTCTATTCCTGCACAATCTGTTCTCCACAAATTTCTTGCCTGACTTTTAAACAGAATTATACCCAGACTTTCAATTCAATTGAAATATACATGTGAAATTTCTTTAAAAAAAAGAAATCCTTGTAATTGCTATATAATAACTTAAGTCAGACACAATACTTGCTTTTATTGAGTAACCTTTCATTTAATGAGCCCATTTCAAGTGTCTCAACACTCAAATTGCAGAGCACCAGTTCTTTTCCTCAAAAACCCTGCAGGAATCTTATTTTCTTCATATCCTTAGGTGATCAAGTAACAGGTCATTGTATTTTAACCTAAAATACACTCTGAAAAGGAAGATATCACAAAGCAATAGTCTCAAATGGATTCAATCAAGTTCCTGCAGTGAAACTAGTTTAGTTAATGATTACTTCAATCTCATCTGCATTTCCTTTCATGTTAAACATTCATTTGCTCTGTAATACTAAAAACAGTGACAAGGAGGACTTTTGTATTTTGCTCTACTTTTCTTCTATGTGCATAACTCCCATATTATTACAGGAACACTTCAGCAACAGAAGAACCCCACATTTTATTCCCCAGAATGCTTTCAGTGCTGAATTCTGAAAGCTGTAGTGGTTTACCTCTGCCAGTTCTGTCAAGATTCCCACATTCCATTAAGTAAGCTGGTGGAATGAGATTTCCAGGTAAAATGTAAAGACACTTTTTTTTTTGTAAAGATATTCTGCTGACACAATTCACAGATACAGGAGACATCCAAGCACTGATCAGCTACAAAGATAAGGCACCCTGGGATGACTGGAAAATAAGAAATGCACACAAAAAAAATATGCAAGAAATTGGAGAGTAAGAGTTTGTTTGTTTGTTTTTAATCCAGAAGCAGCAGTCTGTAAGAGAACGGAGAGGTCAGCAAGGACAGCCTGTCAGCAAGCAAAGAGGCTGGGAGTACACAGGATGCTCACTAAGCACTTACCAGCCAACACCTTCCTGTTCACAGTAAGCTCAGGACAAGCACAAGCCTGTGCAGAGCTTCACTAGCTTGCCCTACTCAGAGCTCGCAGCATGTAATCAGAATACATCAGAACAGCCGCGATGTGATTGACAAAACACAATGACTAGCACAGCCCCAGGCCAGCTCCAGAAGTGCAGCAGCACTCCTGCTGCTGAGTCATAGCAACAGGGAGTTGTGAGGAGGTGTGAAGCAGTTAGAAAGCCACAAACCTGTCACAGGATGACGATTGTCACAGATGAGTCATGATTTTTTGCTCCAAAACAGTTTGTGACCAGTGCAAAAACCTCAGCTCTGCCTTTCTTCCAACACGTTAATGCTTGGCACCTTTTGGAGATGGGTCCCTTTGGCTATGGCAGGTGACTATAAAGTCAACCACTTCACCTGTGACACAGCGGGTCAAGATCACCCAGTGCAAGAGGTTTTAACAAGTCTAGCTCCTGAGCAGCTGCTTCCTTTGTAATGAATATCCAAATCTAAGTGTTAAACCACAGTAACAAGAACCTATAGAAGCGACCTAAAACTTTCTAGTATGGGAAGATTCCATTTTAAAACAGCAAACAAATGATGGGCTCCATGGAGGGGGTGTGCTTGGGCCATGACAACAGCACGTAGTGAGAAGATGCATGTTGTATGGCACTGCTCCAAGACACTGATTATCCTTAACACGACAGGAGTATTGAACACAGTCTTCAGTCACAATACTCCTGGCTGCACAATTCAAGCAAGTACCAACAGGCAAGCATTAAGGGAATAAGTCTTAATTTCTCCAGTTTCACAAACTGCATCCCTGGATTTTTGCTGTTGATCACCACTTCTACTAATCTCATGGAAAATAGTCATTCCTCACTCTGCCCACATGCTGTCAAATTAAGACAGACCACAGGTGAACGTAGCAAATATTAGAAAACAAAATAATTGGATCAGAGCAATTTTGGACTTAGTCCAGGACACATTTTCTTGTACAAGGAAAGTAAGTTTAAAATTGTCTTAAATGTCTTAAAGCAGAAATCGTGACAGACAGTCATAGTCAGATGTTGAGAGGAAACTGATGTGCTTGGTGGAAGGTTTTTTCCCCTACAATTTATAAAACAAGTCAAACCCATTAGATACTCATTTTAAATATAAAGTTTACTGTACATACCAAAAGAGCGCTTGGCACCCCAAAACAATGCAGCAGTGTGTCCTTATGAAAAAGATAAATAGAATTCATACCCAATTCCTTCCTTATGGAAAGAGCTATTTCCATTTATCCTGGACACACAGTAAAGTGGAAAATTCAAACCAACTTGAACCTCTAGCTTTTCAGTTTTTAAAAGCACAGAACAACTAGGGTTTTTAGACAGATGTTGGAAAAACTGTAGCATCTGGATATACTTCATATAATGCTTTTACCCACCAAGCAGACAAAGAAAGACTATAGACATTTCATAAAATGCTTTTTAGCCATCAAGAATAGCTTAATGCTAGATTTGTTGAAACATATGGCATAACAGTGCTGCCTAAACAGAGGCATTTATTAAAGAAAGTGGTTATAAATATAGAACCAAGAAACACTTTCAACATGAAAAATCTCTCCAACTTCAGCTCCTGTGTCTGCCCAGGCCAGCTCTTCCTTGGAGCACTGGATACCACACTAACAGCTACTGGCTGAATGCAGATCATTACAGAGCACCATTACAGTTATCTTAAAACTGACTTTACACTTCTGCCTACTGCTATTTCCTTTGGTTCCATTTTTCAAGAACAGTTCCCAAGGGGACAGTGAGAAAGAGGAAGGACAGACTGACTGCTGGCATGGGCAATGGCCTGAAGATGCCTGTTCAGTGAGCAGACATGGCAGAGTGGCCACAGCTAGCAACAGCAACTGCTTGATGCAGACCTACTACACAATGGGCTGAAGCATCTACAAACCACCTGTTGAAACCCTCAACTTATAGTGCAGTATTGTTTTAGTGTCAATCACTGATCTGTATTAAAAGCCCAAATTTTACAAGCATTTTGAGTAAACAAAAACAAAGGATTGAGAGTAAGGTGTCTGCCTAACCACAGCAGCCTGCCTGCAGTCCCATGACAGCATTGCAGCAAGCCAGAGGAATGGATGACTTATCATAGCAACCAAGATTTTTTTTTTTTTTTTTTTTTTTTTAAATTTTGCTAAAATAAGGTTGGGTTTGGAAGGATTGGACTCTTGCCATTTTCTCTGTCCTTCACTTATTGCCCATCCACAGCTGACTAAAGTGTTAAAGTGTACAAATAGTAGTGGGAAGAAAAGCAGCAAAAGCAGAGCAGCAAATCTTTTCTTTGATTTGCATAGTTACAAATTCAGCAAAAGGTGCAGAATTCCTCCCTCTTATGGTTTCCCTAGTCTAATAATTTGCAAAAGAGCTAATTCTAGGAGAATGGAGCTTCTCATCCTCGATTTCAAGGGCATCTCAAAGGTTTCAATCTTTAATGCAACGTGAACTTCAGTAGTAACTTCACACACAGGTATAGGAGAACTGTGCTATAAAGCTTCAAACTCCCAAATGCCCAGATCAAACGAACACTTAGTCTTTAATTCATAAGGATGTGGATGTAAAGCAGAAAATCTCAGGCCCTCTGTAGGCAAGACATGAGTTTAGGACTCATGAGACAAAAGATCAAATACCACCTCTTCTTACCTCAGGTGTGACCTACAGCATCTTAAATGAGGTCTCCTATCTGGAAGCTGCATCTTGCTCTGTTGTAAGGGTTACCGAACAGAGCCTCACTCCACCCTTTATTTTATATGCAGACAGTTCTGACTGAAAATTTGTTTGTTTGCTTTTTAAAGAAAAATAAAACCAGGAAATACACTTTTTTTTTTCCTCTCAGAAGACTCATCCTGGTAGTTAGGGCACTCCCATGGACTACGGGATGCTGCCACACCACACAAGGGTTTAAACCAGATTCTCAGGTGAACGCCTTCATCGGTTAAATATTGACTGCACTCAAGTGGGCCTTTCCTAACTCCCTTCAACCCCATTTAAAAAAAGCAAACAAGGCTTATTTTACTGGATTTATTATCACAACAGGAAACAAGCCCAAAGTGAAGCCCCCATGTATATTCAAACACCTGTCAAATTCACCTTGTGGTCTCTTACTACGAGCACTTACATTCTGAATAATTGAAGGCTGCTCCCACTGCAGAGGAATGTCCTCCATCAGAGGTGTTTGTCCAGCCTGCACTGGACTTTGCAGCTCTGTTTTTCAATCTGTCTTGCATTGCATGCTTGTAACAACTTAATGCATTGGTTTAATTAGAGCAAAATGACCATTTAGACATCAAGAATCAAATAAATCTGTCCAGGTTTTAAGCTCAGCCCTTCTGCTCTGTCCCCAAAATAGATAAAAGCGACCTCCATGATCTCATGATTCTTACGACCAAAGCAGAGCCTGAAAACATCACTACAGCATGCCCCATGGCCTCAGAGAGGGGCCATGTAAACACTTCCATATCTCATCCTGCCATTTCAGTGTTTTCACTGTGGCTTTTAGGTACTGGTGTTAGTCAGAGCCAGCCCAAGCAAGGCTCAGCCCCAGACACACTCCTTTGCCCAGCTGAAATGTCAGTTGTGCACTTGCTTGCTTTGTCCCCTTATTTTTTTTTTTTTTTTAACCAGATTTTTAAATAACTGCTCTAAATATGGACACATCTGAAGAATTTAGGCATAACTGAGAAACAGTCCTAACAGTGCAATCCAGATGCAACCTGACCCAGAAAATCCTTAAATGGCTGGTTGCTAGAAGCTAAAAGAACAGTCGAGGAGAGTTCTTGCTGCACTGCCCTCAGCACTTGAAGGCTACTGTAGAGAATAAAGAGAATTGTATCTCATCTGAAAGTGTGCTTACTTTGTCTCATCATCAGTCATATCTTTTGAGGTTGGGGACCACCTTTTTGGTCTGTACCTTGTCTTGTGCCTTCTGTACTCAAAGAGCATTAAGGATCAAACCAAATTCTCAACATTGTAGTAGGGAAATGACACTTTTCCATGGTCCTAGGACAAAGAAAAGGGAAGAGTCTCCTTGACATCCCTAATATCTGGTTCAAATTGTTATTATTTCCCTTTTTCAAAACTGGAATAAAATCAGATTTCTAGTTTTTCTTACCATACAAGTCACTGTGATCCTCCCATTTAAAAAGGAAGGAAAAAGCATAACATATCAGATAATAACACAAAAATAAACACCCTAATTTCTGAAAAGGCCTGAATCTCACCAACTGCAGCTCTTGCAAGCTGAGCTGAGTGCACAGCACTACAACATCCTCTGGGCACCTTGTTTAAGGCCAAAAGAAACCAGTAAGTGGTTGTGTGAGCTCTTGGAACACACCAGTTCCTGCACTTGCTGTCTGACTGAGACTCAGAATCTCTTTGGAAGACACTTGCCACACAATCTCCAGGTTCTCCATCAAGAAGTAGCCTGCCACACTCTTCATGCTAACCAGAACCACACTGACCTTCAAATCCATCACACAGAGAACCTTCTGTTGAGAGAATTTCTTCAACTCCATTTATTATCACCCTGCCCCTGCCAGGAGGAGGCTGAACATGGCGTTTCTGCTTCTGGATGTCTCCTTATGGCAAAAAGTTGAGATCTGATATTTATTACCTAGAAATATCAACTTAATTCTCTATTCAGGGAGCCTTTCTGCACAATTATGATAAAATTGAGTGTTTTCTTCTCCTCCATGCAAAAATAGCCTTTTGGCCTGTGGCTCCAAATCTACTCTCCCCTCTGCATTTCTTGGCTGTTTTTACAGATGTGTTTATCACACCTATGGAATTGATTGTGCCTCACAATTACTGCTAGGTTTACCACTCACCATGCCTAGTTGTCATTTAGGCTGGCAAATATTCCCTATCTGGACCTACAAATATAAACACTGATAAGACAGACTTGCAGTTCTAGCAACAGCAAGCCAGTGGTGAATTGAAGGCAAAACTTGCAGTAAGCCAGGTAGCCTTGCCACAGGGCATCACAGGAGAAGGAAAAAAAGATATGATTTCCTAAAGCACATTCACACATTTATTTTGAATCCTTTAACACCTCCTGACACTTTGCAACAACTGCTACATGTCACCAAAGCATCATGGCAAACAAACTCCTATTTCCCAATAATACAAGTAGTCCTCCTAAGGTTGATAGTTACTTTTTTAACAGGTTAACATTAGCCTCTCTTGAATATGTCTATCTGCAACACCTTTCACTGTGCAAAGGTTCAGGCAAAGTGTCAGAAAAATGTAAACTCACATCTGCTTTATCTCAGAGGTGGATCTACTCCTAGCAAAGCTCAATGAAATGTTAAGGTTTGTTTTCTTTGTTCAGTTCACCTTGACATCTCTCTTGTAGAACAACAATTTAATGGTCTATTTTTTAAAAATATATAAGTTCAGATCTTTTTGATCACTTCATAGCATTGTGGATTTAAAAGAGTCAACAGAAAAGGGAAAAGATAACGGAGCTATTCCCTTCCCGTCCCTCTCAAAATACCACAAGATTCAAAAAGTTAGGGTTTTAGGATGGAAGGGAATAATTAAAATACCAAAAGATTCAAAAAGTTAGGGGTTTAGGATGGAAGGACATACTTAAAATACCAAAATGTAGCAACAAAATTCACCTTGTGCACTTAATGGAGCAGAGGTGGTATGTGCCTGCAAAGCTTTTAAAGCAGCACAACTTTTAATATTGCCAAGACTCAAGTCTCAGGAGAGAAGCTAATAATTAAGGATTGAACCTACAGGTAAACAAAAAATTTACACTTTTCTGCAGTGCCAAAGATATCTACAGTTCCTAAGCTTTTGTCTTCTGTAACAACACAGGCTCATTAAGTCTAATTTTCTTAAAGCAGATCGACATGGGGCTACACTGTTTTTTTCAACTAAAAAGACAAACCACCACAGTTCTTTTCCTGTAAAATGCATTTTGATTTTATAAAACTTTTTTCTTTTCTTCCTCTTAAGTAAGAGCAACTCCATGTATCTAGCTCTACAAGCACTAGATTCAAACAGATGTAATCCTGTATGGCTTTATGCTCAGAAGTAACCTATAAAAAAACAAGTATATTGTTTTCTACTCTGGTGTCTTTAAAGCCAATAGCAAAGTGGGATTTAGACCCCTACGAGTGTGCAAAAGCAAACAAAGCAACCAAAGCCACCCACCCACTGAAACCCACATTCTCATGATTACACTGAGTACTCACATCACCTACTACAGCATTTGTGGATGCTTATGATTCTCTTTGTGATGCAGAAAACGAATTTACCACCTTGACACGAAATATTTGGCCTACATTTTGCAGCATTCACTTCAAAGCGATACAAGAAGTGCATACTTAAATCAGCACTACTTCAAGAAACCTAAAGATCTTCATTCTGGACTCCTATACATAAAAATTTATTGTGTTTACCAATTATGATCAAATTATTAACACTAAAATGAACTGCTCATTCAATCTCTTTGCTGCAGTATGCTTAAAACATTAACTTCATCTGGAACTTAAGAACCATCACACGATCTTAAGGCAATTGCTTAGAACAATTCAGCCATGCAACTGTGTATTTTTCCCAGTTAATAAATAACCCCACTGTCTTAAACATAAGCCATCCATTACAGAAAGATTGTGGCTACTCATTGCCCACATCTCTTCATAAATTGGTTCCAGCCCATGCCAATATACACAGATTCAAACAGAGGCAGTCCAGAAACAGCGTTACTCCAGTACGTAAAGCAGCAACCACTGTCAACCACAAATTCTGTAAATTATTGCACCTATTTCTAATATACACTATATTAAACATAAGCCATGTCACACATGAGTTACTCTTGCAGAGGAGCAAATTCTTCTCTGGCCCACATAAAGACTGGAGTGACATCTGCTGTTTTGTATGCAGTTTTAGGAACAAGATTTTTCATTTAGCAGCCATTTTGATTAAACAGATGCGATATATCTTCTTAACTAAAAAAGAGGACACATGCACTCAGACTCCTCTCAGAATGCTGCTATTCTGCTGTGCATCAATATAAAGAAGTCCTTGAGATTTTATATTAATAAAAACATCAAGTGCATACAGCTTTCTTATTTGACATTATAATATTTCAGTACTCAAAGGAGGATTTTACACAATTTTCATTATTAAAAATAACTTAAATTTCTCTGCTGCTTTGCTTTGGAGGTGAACACTCTATTTGGAAAGGCCTGCAACATATCAATAAAAAAAGAAGACTGGATTATTCCATGCAGCATTCAAGTATTCCACCTCCTTAGCATTTTGTATTTTATTCTTCTAATTACCAACCCACATGAAACAGTTTATTTCAAAGGTAAGAGACAGCAGGGACATCTTCAACTGTCTTAGCTACTGCCTGATTAATCATGTTTCATCAGAGAGCAACTTTCAGTTAGAAATGTTCCCAGCTGGGCAACATTAACACATTTGAGTGGCCAGACCAAACACTTTGGTGCCTGTCTATAATACTGAAAAAGCACAATTTAAGGACAAATTCATCTTTACAAGTAAAGCACCACAATAGGACAGTTCAAGACTTGATTCAGTGAAAATATCTGGCCCAAACACAAAGCATGGAATTCAGTGCAATGCTGATCATAGAACTACATGATACTTAAGCAATACAGGGAGAGGCAGTTTCAGGAGATGCTTTCTAGGATAATTTGAAATACCCCAAAAGGACAGATACAAATAAAAAAATCTAATTTTCCCTTTCTCTCCTGTGTTGGTTGACCCCAACAAAAAAGAAAAACAGGAGTCCAGGGTTAAGACATGTAAAACCAAGTGAAAATTGTTTTAAATTAATTAAACCCAAGTTAATTAAAAAAAAGAAACACTTGTTTTCTTGCTTAAAAATGAAGCAATGGAAAGCAAAGAAAAGGAGGAAAAAAAGACTAGCATAGACAGCAATGCCACACACCTCTACTTAGTAAGCACTGTGCTGGTGCAAATTAAACATAGAAAAAACTTACTTTCTGTAGTCACCTCATGGACTGCAACACACATTCAGTTCCAAAAGGGTTGTAGATTGATCCTCTGTCTGTATCACACCTTTGTATCCACAGATCATGCCTAAGGAGGCTTTTATGGGTGCAGGTAGGTAGTGTTCCTATCTGGACTTTAGCCAGGGAGCCCCACATGAAGGAGCTCTTGTGCCGTTCATCCTCTCAGAGTTACTGGGAAGCCATCTCAGCCTTCCCAGAAAGCATCCACCTCAGGAAGCTCCTCAGCCCTTAACCACACCTTCAAGCCCTTGTTTCTCCACAGGTAGTCTCAGTGATCTGTCTCTTATGGGAGCATGGCACCCTGTCCCACCTGCCCTAGGTAACAGCCATCAGCAACCACACCTTTACACCACCTGCGTCCAAAAGATAATGTTTTGTTTTTCTTTCCCTCTGACCTTTTTGTTTTTGAGAGATCAGCCCTTTTGGCTGGTTGATCTCCAGGAGTGACACATGTCCCTCTTGAAGCACACACCCCATAAGCAACGAATCACCTTCCCAGCACCTCCTCCAGGACTAAGCTTTGCTAGCATCTCTAGGGCTCTTCCTTGGCTCTTGCCCTCCATCTAAGTTCATTTAAAATCAACAATTTTGCCACATCCTTCCAGAACAATGAAGAGGGGCTCACAAAATGGCACCCTGGGAGACACCTCTGAGGGCTCAGCCCGCTGCTCCCCGCCGCCTCTGTGGTGCCGGCCGGTTCCCACCGGTTCCAGCCGGTTCCGGTGGGTGCCCCACAGGGCACAGCCCAGCCCCTCAGCCACACGGGCAGCACTGCTGCGTAAGCACATTTAAAGAAAGGGCAAAATGGCACCCAGGGGTGAGGAACGAGGGGGAAAATTGAGAAACACAAGGGGAGGAGGAGGAGGTTTATCTTGACCCACAAGGTTTTTCAGCCTTTTATCTCACCATATATATACTTATCATATATAATACTCACCATATATAACAGATCAGACTGAGAACATCATAAGCCACAAGGGAGAAGATACTAAGGATGGCTTTTAAAGACTAAAGAGAGGGAATTCAGCTTCTCTACCTGTAAAAAGACTTAATAGCTTATAAAAAGCTACATTATTAATAAGAAATAGCTGTTGATGTTTGGTATGCTGCCACACAAGTCCTTAGAATACATGTAATAGTGTTATAATAATAAGCAGGTAGTATTTAATGTGCATTTTGTGTGTACCTGGAGAGAATTGATACTGTCAGGACTGAAAATAAATGATACTAGTATTCAGTTTGCAGAAGCCAGACAGTACACAGCTGTGGCCTTCCAGGCAGATGAAAGCCTGAATAAAAGGTTTTCATCTTCATGTGCAAAGAGATTTGAAAGGTCAAGTTTATAAAGATTTTTCTAGTAAGGTAGGAAAATTAAATTCTGCAGAAGGTACATCTATATATGTTTAATGTAAATCTATGTGAAGAATAATGGAAGCTGGCACAGCCAAATATACAAAGTGCCCGGCCCAAGCCTAAAACCTATTCTGCAAATTTTATTGCTGTCTGGACTAAAGATGCGGTGGCTTTACCTACATATGCTGTATGTATTTATTCCACCATAAATGATAAAGCTGTATGCAATTTCGAGCTTATAATGTGCACAACTAATTTACAGTGCAATGTATACAGACAAAATGTAAAGGTATTTCTTAGCTGAGAATCTAAGATCACAGTGCTACTGGCCAAAAAGTTATTTAATAGTACTGTGCAACTTGATTCTGTTGAAAAGCAGGTAGAAATAACCTGTCTTTTTGCTATTGGATAAAAGCTACTACAATTCTTGAAATACACATTGTAATGTGATGAGCAACTGACTTCCCCAAAAGCCTGCCTGCACAGATAAGCACACTGGAAACAGTCTCTTTGCAACAAAACCAGACGGTTTCTGCATCTCCAGAACAGCAGTAAATGCAAATCCAGGTAAATTTTGTCCTGTGACATCAACTGATTCATGGAAACTGCTTTTTCTGAGATTGAAGAATGTAGTACTTATATGACTCAGTTCACGTGGCATGGCTGAAAATATGACAAATACTACATTTTGCTACTTAGCACAGCAAAATAAGGGCACAAGTAGAATTCAAAAGTTCAGGTTTTGGGTAAGGTGAATTGTTTTGTACATGCTTCACTGTGTTTGCAATATTATAGACTGTATCTTGATTATAAGCTGTGACAATATCCTTCTCCCTTATGGGGACAGATATACCACTAAAAACAGCTGGTTAGCCTAAAAGTGCTTATGAACTAGAGAAAAAAAAAATCAATTTTACATTACCAATACAGTAAGGTTAGGATTCTCAAGCTCATAAATCTGTTTCTACTCTGTCTTCAAGGATTAGCATCACTTGAACATCTGAAACACGTGGAGAACACAGACTGCATGACATACGTGACACACCAAGGATTGCTGAGGTGTCTGACAATGCTCAGCTTGAAGTTCCACCCTTCCTGCACAGGGCTTTAGGGTCACACTTCTCTGGGTGTGTGTAATGAAGATGTAAGGCAATAAATGAAGCTGCTAGCAACAGTAATATATTGTTGCCAAAATGCATCCAGGTTCAATATATAGGGAGAACTAGGGAGTTTTACATAGCAGGTAAGCTTAAGGAGTCCACATAAAGCCTGGCCAAAGTTCATTTAATGAAAAGACTACAGTGTTTTAGCCAAGGATTTGAGTTTGTTTTGTATTATCTATTTCTTTGTTCCTGTGCAGCAAGTTGTTCTTTACATCTGGATCTTACTTAGACCTCTTCACCCACCAATCTCCATGCCTTAAGAATTTATTTTTGTTCCCATTTTACAGATAGGAAAACAGACAGAAAAAGACTTCAGATGTGGCTCAGAGTGACTCTACAGTCAATTAACCAATCAGTAGCAGCATCAGAGAAGAGCAGGTATTCTGCATTCTTTACCAATGCCAAAATGGTAATGTTTAATGGTATGTCTACTTGAAATATAACACAATAATAGAAACACTAAAGATCCCTAAATTAATCAGCATTTTCAGGTCTTCTTCACTTTGAAGTTTTAAATACCAAAGGGGAGCTGAAAGACCAAATGAAACTGAAATACCAAACTGAGAAGCAACTATATTAATCTGGCATCTTACATATGCTGAGTGATTAAAATACCAGCACTTCTTTTTGCTCTTTCTAGGCCTGGAGCACTAACACAGCTGAGAAGGCTGGAGATGAAGCTTCCCTTGTGCATTACCAGAATTATTAAAATTTAAATTCTGACCAACCTATGGAAGCCAACAGACATAACTCAGGTCATGATCAGAAAACACTTGTCACTTAATACTTGTGTAATGCTAATTTTTCTCCACTGAACAAACTTTAAATTCTAAGGGGAACAGGAATATGACAGCAGCTTCTCAGAGGATGCACAACTGGGGATATTTCATTTTGCCAATTTCAAAAACTACCATTTTTGCACCCACATTTTATCAGGAAATGTGGCCGTTGAGTTTTATATTGCTGTTAGGTTTAGAGTCAAAAATTCTGTTTACTTGCATTTTGAACACTATCCACAGTTGTACTCCTGTGTTACCCACTAAAGATATAACACTAAAGGGTAACACTAACCATTAAAGGTTCAGGAAAATTGTAGGGAGAATTGAACCTGAGCTGCCCATAAGCAGTAGCACCAGCTGCTGGTTTATCCTATTCAGTCACACTGGGAGGCAAATTAATTGTTATTACCACTATCTATACATGAAACTGTCTTTGGCTCAGGTATAAATGAATACTTCCCTACTCACCAAAAATTAAATTTAACTTTTTCACAAATTCCTGTGTGATTTTCTTATAACTGTGAGGGGGAGGCAATGCCCATAAGCAGTAGCACCAGCTGCTGGTTTATCCTATTCAGTCACACTGGGAGGCAAATTAATTGTTATTACCACTATCTATACATGAAACTGTCTTTGGCTCAGGTATAAATGAATACTTCCCTACTCACCAAAAATTAAATTTAACTTTTTCACAAATTCCTGTGTGATTTTCTTATAACTGTGAGGGGGAGGCAAAAAAAGAATGGGACCACAGCTACCAAGTTTTACAGGAGCCATGAACTGATCTTCAGATACCAAGACAAAAGAACATTAGAAAGTACTTCTACTTAAATATTGTTTTAATTTTCACTGCACAGCTGTAGTCACCAAACTCAACATTTCTGCACTGCATAACAAGCTGTTATTACAGGTAGTAAAATACTCTAATTCAACATCTGAAGTTAGAGACTCATAATTAGATGAAGTGTTACCAAGATTCTTTTGTGCCTTAAGATATACACCATCATTTTTCTTCATTATTCCTGATGTTTTCATGTCGTTCATGGTACAGGGGAGGATCTAGATATGAAAGCAGCCTTTTTAATAACCAACTTTGAACATTCTTCCACAAATTCCCAAAGGATGCCTTATAGCACTGAAGCAATCACATCAGATCATGAAAAGATAAAGAACTTTAAATAACTTCTAATTTTCTCCAGTGAGAAAATAATTATTTATGTTCCTAAAATGAAAAGGACTGTGTACAAAAGGACTGGAAGGATCTGTTTTTAATTCCATATTTCAAAACTGAGTTATACAAAACAATTCTACTGCTTATACTCAGTAAATATATTAAAAACTTACGAGACCAGGGAATAAATAAGCAGACTAGACTGTAACTTGGATGTTTTCTGGAAAGCGTGTCATGAACAATTTGTCCCTTGTGACTGAAAACAAAGAGGGAGAAGAAAAGGGGCAAAGAAAATAAGTTTAAGCAAGAAACTGTAACACCCCTTTTGATCTTCCATGAAAGCTGAAAATGAGAGAAAGTTATGATCATTCAGTCTACATCCTTATTTAAAGATCAAAACAAGCCAGAGCAGCTTAAAGCCTTACTTCATTAAAAGAAAAGAAGCTATACACAGTCAAAGAGTTAATTGAATGGTAAGTGGGACATTCTTTTTTGCAGCTTTGCTTTAATACTAGAAACATCATTCTTTATAAACTGTCCTGTATTGTACAGATTACAATCAAGGTCCACTTTACAGAAGTTTTTTTCCATGCAGACTGCCATTTATTTTTACATCTTCTACTACCTAACTGCTACTGTAAGATCTCCAGGTTGAGTTTTAATAAAGAAAGTACATATATGAATTAAAAATTTCCAGCTATTTAGAAATAGAAATTGCACATAGCATATTGTGACAAGGTCTTCAAGACAAAAACTGAAAACATGTGGCTGCAGATATTTGCTAAGGAAAACCTTCTTTACCTACAAAATTAAAACCACCAGTGATAAAGTTCTGCTGTGAAAGAGAAGTCTGTTAGAACGTGTAAAGCTTTTGCTGAGATACATAAATTCTAATCCATAACATACGTTCTCAGCAAGTGAATCCCTTTTTCCCCTTTCCTTTGAAGATGCCACAAAGCCAACATCCAGAACTTTGCTTAATGCAGAGGGAATATCAAAGTGTCACTCAGCCTTTTGAATACACTAATCTGAATACGCTCAAGTCACATGTTATTATGATTTATTGTACATTGGCTAATCATTTAACAGTTCCTAACAAAACCTTACCACAAAAACAGTTGAAAATGCTTCAGGGCACAGTAGATTAACAATCAGAAGAGTACTTACTGGCCAACTGTTTGATTTGAAATGTCTGTTCTCCATATTCTAACCGTTTAAAGTCTCTTAGCACATTATATGTTACTCTGCTTTCAATTAAGTATCTTGCTGTGCAACACAATTCACGGAAGATCAGAGCTAATTTTGATCTTCAATGACACAGGACAGATCCAAAATCAGATTGGCTGTCTCCAGAGCTACTTGTAGGCCACTACACTTTGCAGCAAAACAGTCCAATGTCAGAGAGCCAGCAGCCTTCACTGGAGGCTCTTTAGGACAGCCCTGGGTAGCAGGGGAGCCAAACTGGCCTCGCAAAAGCCTCCAGCTGAGATCCTCAGAGTTACCATTAATCCCACAGCCACATTTTGAAACTAAATCTGACCAGTTTGAGACAGAGGGAAAACCTGCTGGAACAAACCAACAGTGTCCATAAACCATGTCTGTAAGAACTTCTGCATCATCATGATTCAGAGAGCAAGCTACAGACTCCAGGGAACGGCAAAAACCATCAGCAACCAACTGGTATTGTGTCCGGGAACAATCTAGATCTTCAAAACTGCTGCTGGACAGAGTACAGCTCTAAAAAAAAAATAATTCAGGAAAATTAGAACACTGCTTTACAGAAATTTAAATCAAGCATATTGTACTGTTACTTTTTTTTTTGAACAGGTGGTTCAGTCCTAACTAAAAAGACCTGAAAGATTTCTAGACAAGAAAGCTGTGTTCTGCACAACGACCTTTTGATATAAAAATTCTACATTTTTATTTTAACACTTAAACAAGCACTTACTACAATAGCCTAAAGATTAACAAGGACAAATACAGTATTAACAAGTCTGAAATATGTAATTAGGACTGAGGGCTTCAAATAGACCCTTTTGTTTTATATTAGTAGCGTGACAGCAAAAATGCAACATTAATCTAGAAAAGTGTTAACAGTAGCAATGATTCTACATAATTTCTTACTTTCTTAGTATATTAAGAAGCTTTAAAAAGAACCTTTGTGACAGTAAAAATGCAACATTAATCTAGAAAAGCATTAACAGTAGCAGTGATTCTACATAATTTCTTACTTCCTTAATATATTAAGAAGCTTTAAAAAGAACCTTGTCTTACATACCTTGTGTCTTATATACGAAGCCAGGTGAGTTTCTGTACAGCCACCTCCTAATAACGCCAAAGGTTCCTTGATTGTCAACTGCAACACGTGTTCTGCAGTTTCACAGGCACGCTGAGAACCAGATGAATTTGTTGTTAGACATACTATGATTAATGGGATTTTATTCTGTTGAAAACACTACTGGATTAAAGTTTTCAGTAGTTTCTGGTACAGACTTCATAAAACTGAATTATGTGTGGATTCAAAGCTGCTGAGTGATTTCCAAAGCCACGTTCACTTAATGAGAAATTAATTTTTTTTCCACACTCAGTACAGAAAAGCAGAAATAAAAACACTCTGAATTTTATTCTGTCTTTTTGCAAAATATATAACCTTTTATATATAAAAAGCTGACCAGCATCAATGACATTTCTAGAGCAACTATTCAATGCACAACTATGCTTGACTGCAGGCATTGTTGCTGGCCTTATGCTGAGCAATTTTCTCATAGACCAAGTAATAAGAATGAAAAACATTTATCCAGCACTGGCCTCAAAAACAGCTGAGAAATGTTTCTCCCTATAAACAACTTCTCACAGAGACATTAAATAAACATGAGCACTTCAAGGATTTTGAAATTCTGGAAACAAGGGTGTTTCTGAATTGTTGTCTTGAAATTATATACCTAAACTAAACTCTGTTTATGTACTCAAACAAAAATCATTTTTCTAAACTCACTGTACCTGTATTTCTCATTGCTTTATTTTTCCACTAAAACATAACTTTCTAATAAAGATTTAATGAAAACTTACCTACCTTCAATTCATCCCATGCTGTTTCATTCCTGTTACAGAGTATCAAGCTGCAGACAACCGTGTCATTAGGAATTAGATGCACAAAACGTTTTGAAGCAAAACTCTGGATGCACACATCTTTCAAACTGCCATAAGAACTAGGAGACAGCAGATGTATGGAAGCTATAGGCTTTGAACCTGTCCAATTAAGAAAAGCAGAGAACAGTATGTACTATTGTCAGCAGAACAGCTGTTGCATTTCATAAAGCATTAACATTTTTCCTCTTGGCTTTTAAAATTATATATATTCAATACCTAACATTTTAATCTACACAAGAAACCACAAACAGAAACCAGCACGTTTTCAAAGTGCAAGAATTAGAGATAAAGTAACTGTTCTATTTACATTAGAGTTTAGAAATAAACTAACTGCAAATGCAATTGGATGTTCTTCATGCAACATGTCATTGTTAGAGCCTGCAAAGGACCAATCTCACATTAAATGCAAAGTGCAGGAATTAGAGTTTGAGATAAAGTAACTGTTCTATTTGCATTAGAGTTTAGAAATAAACTACAGTAACTGCAAATGTAATTGGATGTTCTTCATGCAACATGTCATTGTTAGAGCCTGCAAAGGACCAATCTCACATTAAATGTGGTTTTCACACTAGGAAAGGGCAACTCTTGCTCAGCTGCTAAGGTAGGATACAGAAAGAAAGAAGAGAATCCCTCCTCTGCAATGACACCAACCTAGACAGGTTTTCACTGTAAGATGAACAGTAAGGACAATTCTTTAGCACATAAAACTTGCTTGTTACCTGTCATCTGACTCAGGGGTTCCATCAGAGAGAGCCCAGCTCTGTCCACAGCCATGACATGCTTCTCTTTCAGATACTGCTTCAAGGATGGGTGGATAACTTTCTGGCACACGACAAGGCCAACCTCATCATCAACCAGCTGCTTCCCCACACTAAGCAACTGATTCAGCTCTGACATTTCTAGAGAAACTCCATGATGGACTGTCACAGTTCCTTCTTCAGAGCTGAAGGAATCTCCTGACATGGAGACACAGAAAAGTGCCACCTTGATCATGCCTGAATGTGTTCTTTTGACATTAAGTGGTTTTGCCAACTGAATTTCTGGTGTTTCTATCAGCAGTCCAGGAAGAACCGTAGAATCCCCAACTCTTCTACCTTTCACAGGTACAATGACACACTTTCCTAAAACAGCACTAGTCTCAACATGACATGGAACAGTAAACATAAAAGCCTTTAAAATCAGCACGGTGAGATGATCAACTTCTGTTTTATTAAGCATGCAAGCAGGTTTGCTCATTAATACACTACATACCAAACAAAGAAGAGTCTCAACACTGCCAAAATCCACAGATACTCGGCAAGCGCAGGCCTCAGACCTGAGGTACTCCACACACTGCCTCAAAAGATGCTGGCTGATTTTAGCAACAGTGCAAGAGGCAACACTCAGGCTTTTAAAGTTTTCAATCAAACTACAGCACAGAATGGCAGTAAACAAGCCACAGTCACTGAAGCGAGAGAGATGGTTCTGTACTGAGGCTGTCAAAACCCTCAACACAGGCTGGCTGACAGACAGGCGACCCAGCAGAGCTGAAGATTGGGAAGTTGTGCAAACGTAGCCTCCCACACCATTGTGGAGGTGTTTGAGTCGACCAGCAGGACCATAGCAAGACTTTAATAGTGAGCTCAGCAGAGAGAGGGACTGACTAACTGTGTCTTGAGTTAAAGGGTCACTAATAAATAATGGAGGCTTTTTAGCCTCAAGACGAGACATTTTCACAGTAAGATTTTAATCCTGGACAAGGAAAGAGATTTCATTTTCATTTAGATCTATAATTTACAGCACTTCTAAAACAGATCATTTTAACTCTTTACAGCTGCAGATGATTACTTCAAATGTGAAACAGCACACAATATCCTAACAACATTCCTGTGACTGCTTGTCATCTCTTAAAACAAGGCTTCAGTCCCATTGTGATGTGGATATGGGATGACAGCAGCAAGGTAGTTCATTCCTCACGATCTTTTTTAGCTTCTGAGTGTGACTGAACAGATTTTTTTGCAACAAAGTTTACAAGCATGCTTCCTAAATGGACACCTATGAGTGACAGTCCTGCTACAAGCAGAAAGTTCTTTCTACTCCAGCTGCCTTTCCTCATCTCTTCTTCTGGCACTTGAAGACAAAAACCTTCAAAACAATTACATCTGCAATAAAAAAACACAAAAGCATTAGGATAAACTTATGACAACAATGTGCAGCCTGAAAGACTTTTGTTTTTCACAAAAAACTCATGTAAGGACAAAAACTATAATGCTTTTCTCTGAGAAAACCTATTAATATCATATATCACACAAATATTTAGTACAGAAATTATACATTTGTTAATAACCTCAATTCTCACCATTGTTTTACCTGGAGGTCTATAAGTAACTGGCCACAATAAACTGCACTGTATTGTATCAAAGTTTTAAAACTATAGCAGTTTTTACCTGTTTTTATAATCTGTTTTTACTCAAGAATAAAAGAACTGAACTACTCAGCACTGCTTCCCAGGCAGCTACTGCAGAAATAAAAGCTTTTAACATTCAACAAACTTTAAGAAATCCCCACCTCTGAAAGAAAAGTATGTTACTTCAGGATGCCTAACATGAAATTTTTTTCTTCTTTTCTTAAACAATTCAAAACTTAAGGGGATTTTTACATTTCTATGTGAACTCTACAGTATTTATTTTATACATTTTTTTTTCCCTATCTTAATTACCATCCCTACTGGCAACACACAATATGTTACTATGGAAATTTTGAATTATTTCTGGACAGTCCTGAGCCTCAAAGGACACAGGTGCAGATCCAGTTAGTCACAAGAGTTTGACTGTTCCCTGGAAGCTATCTGGGCTTGTTTTAAAGAAACTTTAAGATCTATATCACTTAAGTGAGCCTATCACACAGGATTTCACAGCAGTTTGGAGATTTCTGATGCATTTTTTTTGGGTCCATGCAACTACCAGATTAACTCAGTTGCAAAAAAATTATAAAACTCCAAGACTAAGCTAGATCAGCAAGACTGCATCTGTTAGAAAATTCTGATTTAATTGACTCATCTGCTACCTCAAATACACACAAACAACTAATTAGGCAACTTACCCACAACACACAGCACTAATGCTATTCTTCTTTATTTTTGTGATCCCTTTGCAACACATATGCCACAATCCCAGGTTCTGGAACAATGTTCTCTGTCTTCACTTGGAAAAGAGGACTGGACTTGATGTTAAACCACCCCCAGTGCACCAGCCCAAGGCTAGTTCCCATAATAATCAGAACTTTGTAGTCCTTCCAGATGGTTTTAAGACCCATTGTAAACTGGCATCTACCTAGGCAAAGATAATTTATTATTGTAAATATATTCTAGAAATCTTTTTTTTTTAATCTATAATAACAGCACAGAACAAATGAAGCTAAAAGTTAATATCTTTAATTACAGTGCAGCAGATGATTAAAACAAAATGATATAAGAAGGGCTTGCTTTGTGAACTTAAAAGCTAAAGAAATAACCTCAATTCAGACATCTTGAAATGTTAATTGCAGTATTTGCTTCAAGCTTTGGCAGGCTACAGCTTAAAGCTTTGTTACTATGTTAAGTTTATCTAATTACAAAAGTTACTGCTGCACATGGTAAATATTTGAAGTTTTAAACCAAGCCATTTCAAAATATACCATTTTTTCCCCTCCCACAGTTTAAAACTCAACGACTAACCAAGCTCCTGACAGAATGTGGAGCTTTTAACCTGCTGCAGCGCCTCTGACACCACTTTCCGTTGCCCAGAGCAGCAGCTACGCCGGACAACCTTTGACCTTCACAAGTTACAACAGTATCAGTACAAGCACCAAGAATTCATCCTTATCTACCGTGTAAAAACTCTACTTCACACAGGATTTCATTAAGGAGCACCTACGACAGGCAAAAAGAGAGAAGTACACGCTGCTTTTACGTCAGAGGCGCTTCTTAGTCGTGGCAGCTACAAAGGTACGACTCGGAAGGTCAATGTTCCCACCCCTGGCCAACTCCACCCACCTGACAGGTGTCCTACGCTCACCTCGGCTCTCACCCCAGGACCGGGACCCGGCCGCCTGAGGGGGACCCCGCGGGGACAGCGCTGGGGCAGCCCCTACGCCCCCACACC
>NW_008588785.1:0-772 GCF_000691845.1 Merops nubicus
TGGTTGTTTGCCCCACCTCCAAGTTAATGTGGAAGGTGGGGGCACCTGGTGGTGATCTCCACATCAGTTCCCACCCAAGGGTGGCCAGACCCTGGGTGAAAATGCAGCAGGAGGGTCTTTCTTGCCTGGTTGTGGGCTTTATCCATACCCCAACCCTCATTCAGGGCTGGGGGTTTAACCCCAGCACTTCAGTATACCAACCTATGATAGAAAAACCTGTGCTGGTAGTACCAGGCTTGGAGTCAGAGACTGATCTGCTGACTCCTGTTAACTGCCTCTTCAACCCCTGCAACTGGAAGGATGGAGGAAAACATGACTGGTGTTCCTGATCCCTTAACCAGTTGCCCCAAGGCCCTGAAGTCTCTCTTTAATTGTTTTTGGACTTCTTGTGGCCACATCATTGCTCCTCACCTGAAAAAACAAAAGTGGGTAATAGTCTGAAGGCCTCACCAGGGTGGGAGGTTTTCTTGTCTTGTCCTTCACCCAGGCCCCAAGGAGGCAACAGACTTCCCTATAAAGTGGGTCCAGTCTGCCTACTGGGCTCTCTACACCCCTCAGGAGGGAGTCACCCACAATGACCCATCTGTTTTTCTTTACAGAAGCAGTTTTGATGTGTGGTGTAGGGTGACCTAGCTTTGGTGACACTGCTGCCCTGGGTGAACCATTTGCCTTGTTATTGGTTGGTTCCTCCTGTAGAACCTCATACCTGTTCTGCAAGGGCACCGAAGGTGACGTTGCACTTGAGGGGACATGCCTGCTGTGATGGACAACA
>NW_008588785.1:818-9881 GCF_000691845.1 Merops nubicus
GCCTCCCTGCATGCCCTCCAAAGTGAGCTGCTACACCGTGCTCCAGCTGATGCCCACACTCTCTTCACTGTGCTCCCTGGGGCTTCTCTTCAAGGGCATATGTGTGGTCCCTGCTGCAGCCGTGGTGGCACCCCACATGTTGGCAGCATCATTCATGAGAGCTGCTGGCTCTGGGCAGGTCTCCACTCCTCTAGCATGTCCCAGCCTCAGGAAAGCCTCCCGAATCACCTAAGGGAGGTAGGATGTTTCAGGGAAGGTAAGATGTGGCTCCAACAGTCTCTCTCACTCTGACACTCCCTGATGGTCCTCAGCCTACCTACCTCTTCCTGGAGCTCCATCACCATGCAGAGGAGTTCCTGGGCACACCTCCCACAGGTGTGCTCACTGCTGCCATCCAACACTAGCAGGAGAGCAGGACAAACCCTACAGCCTGACAGCTGGGCAGCAGCCTCTTCCCTCTGGAGCCGTGTCTGGGAAGCTGCATCAGTCCTGGTGGGTGCAGAGCATAGGGACACCATGGCTTTCTGCCAGGTGGGTGCCATTGCTCCCTTGCTGAGCTGGCAGAGCCTCAGTACCCTTCATGCATGCTCTTCTGCACAAACTATTGGCCATGCTATTTGCTGCACTAATTATCTGCTAACATTTATAGTGAGGTGCCAAAAACTGAACCCAGTGCTCAGGCTGTGGCCTCGCCAGTGCTGCCTACAGGGGGACAATCACTTCCCTACTCCTGCTGGCCACACTATTTCTAATAAAAGCCAAGGTGCTATGGGCTTTTTGGGCACCTGGGCACACTGCTGGCTCATATTCCACTCACATTGACCTCCAGGTCCCTTTCCACTGGGCAGCTTCCCAGCCACTCTTCCCCAAGCCTGTAGCTTTGCATTGAGTTGTTGTGACCCAAGTGCAGGACTCAGCACTTGTCCTTGTTGAACCTCAGACCACTGACCTTTGCCCATCAGTCCAGCCTGTCCAGATGCCTCTGTAGAGACTGCCTACCTTCAAGTGGGTCAACACTCCCACCTAACGAGGTGTTTGCAAACTTATTCAATCCCCTCATCCAGATCAGGTAATAGCAGATAAAGATATTAAAGACAACGTGTCCCAGTGCTGAGCTCTGGTGAACACAAACTCAGATGTTGCATCCTTTTGCACAAACATCTGTCTCTGTTAGCTGAACTTGAGGCCTGGCTTTTATATAGCCCCCTGCCTAACACCAGCTAAAAGGGAGTTCACCCCAATCAGGGGTCAGCTAGAACATAGGCTGGAGACACCTTTTCATCCAGGACTGCTGGTAGAATTTGTAGAACCCGCTGGAGTGACCCTTACCTAGACCTTACCCTCACTTGGCAGCAGCAGGAGTCCTCAGTTTCCTCTGTGGCTTCTCAGGAGTTCCCAGGTCCCAAGCAAAGTGCTCAAGAAGATCTAAAAAAGGTCTCAAAAAAGTAGAGTCCAGACACTGCTGCACAAACTGCTGCATCTGTTGGCTGCCTCTGTTAGCCCTGATCCTCTCAAGTTATTCAACAGTCAGAAGCAGGGGGTATCCAGTGGAGAGATTTGCCTTTGATAGTCCTCTTTGGTCTATGAAGAAGTTTTGGGTCCTGCTTGCTGGCTTTGCAACACATCTGCCCCCCGGGGCTGCAGTCGTTCTCGATAGTGTCACCCTGCCAGAGCTGTCAGAGGCTGGGCTGAGCACCCAGCTTGCTGTCACTGACTTGGCAAATATCTCCTTTGACACCCCTAGTGCTGGAGAGTCCCAGGTCCAGTCTGCCTTCTCCTGGAGGGCCACTGATGGTGCCTCAGGGAGGCGGGTGCAGCCCCACGTCTTGTTAGGGGACTTTGGCTCAGCCCTTGGAGGAGGGGAGCCTGTCCCCAAACCGTGGGGTGTCCCGTGATGCTGGCAACACCCTGGGGACTGCAGCTACCAAGTGGGATGCTGGAGAGTCATGGAGGAGTGTCGCCAACACTATGAGAGAGCATGGCTGCAAAATTAATCCGTGGAGAGCACAACAATCTCACACTGTAAATGGGAATGTTGTATTTCCATGCAGGCAAAGCCAGGTCTCCACAAAACCAGTGTCCTGCAGGAAAAAAAATAGCCCAAATAGGACTACCAAATGTAACTCAACCTCACCTGGATCTGTTAACTCCTGCCTGGGCTCAGGAAGCCCCAGCAGATGAACAGCTGACCTCTAAGCAGACAGTGTGTCTGTTCACAGATAGATCAGCCAAATACATTAAGAGAGAGAGGTGGTAGAACGCTGCCACCAGCTAAGCAAGGCAAGGGGAGGATAGTAGTCAGTATGCAGAACTAATGGCTGTATTAATGATAGTAGAAGAGAACTGAACTCCTGAGCTGTAACTAGGAATAATGCTCTTGTTTTATCCCACGCAGAACCTCCGTGTGGAGCCCCACACTACTGCTTCCACTTGCTGTGGATCAACAGACCTGAAATGCCAGATGCCATCACCCTCCAGATGCACCAAAGCTCCTTGTTGACTACATCACCCAAGCAACTGGACTATGCATTGAAATTTGCGCCATCATTGTCTTCTGGGAGGTGGGATGAGGGGTGGAGCTCAATGGCAGGACATCTTTGGTGGCCCTAGCTCTAGGATTGTTGCTGTTCTGCACTTATTCTTTCAACTACTATTTGTTTTACTTGTCATTATGCTTGTATTTTTATTCTTCCCAGAATCATTTTGTATCTCAGAATCTCTTTAGTAGCCAAACAGCTTACTAACATAATTGGTAACTTTTAATATCATTAAGAAAGTTCAACTCTATGTGGATCAGGGAGGGGGGAGTGTAGTGGTGCTGACCGGAAGACCATTGTACATCGAGGAGTTAGGGATCCACATAGCAGTGAACCTGTCTGGTCCCAGGTCTGTGCCAGACCCCACAGCTCCCTCAGTGCAGGACAGATTCACCCAGGTCAAGGCCATGGAGAAACCTGCAGGTGGCTCCCACTCAGTACTGGCAGTTACATCTTTATCCTGTTAGCTCTAATAAACAGCATTTAAATGGTATTTCAGAGTCTGAGTGCCTTTCTTACTGGGATCACAACAAATCAGCAACTCCTGGTGCAGAACAGCTTCACACAATTATGCTGTTTCCATAGATGATTTGATAATTTAACTTTCAACCCTGAGGTCTGAAATTAAGAGGCTAGAAACTGTCACCCTCTACTTATGTCTCTGTGGTCTATTTTCGGTACAAGCTGTTTTGTTTACTAAAATTGGGAACAGCCCCATCCCCTGTCTTGGCAAAGACTATAAAGCTGGTAGTCAGTACACTCAGAATTCTTCCTTGGAGGCTTTTGGGTCCATTTTTGAACAACCACTTCTTGTAACGAGTAAGGATGAATACAAAGGAATTCCTTCACACTGCTGTTGTGAGAGGGTATCTCAACACAGCTGTCCAGTTGTCTTGGGTTTACACAGCAATGTTTTTGTAGTGGGGGGCTTCAAGGGTGGGTTTTGTGAGAAGCTGCCAGAAGCTACTCCCGTGGTGGACAGAGTTGGTTAGAGCTGGCTCCAAGATGGACCCACTGCTGGCCAAAGCTGAGAGAATCAGCCATGTTGGTAGCACCTCATATGTGATAACATATTTAAGAAAGAGTAAAAAATAATGGGAGAGACAAGTGAAAAAATATGAGAGAAAGAACTCTGCAGACAGTAAGGGCAGTGAAGAAGGAGGGGGAGAAAGTGCTCCAGACACTGGAGCAGAGATTCCCCTGCAGCTCATGGTGAAGTCCATGGTGAAGCATGTTGTCCTTCTCAGCCTGTGGAGGACACCACACTGGAGCATGTGAACGTGCCCTGAAGGAAGTGGCAGCCTGTGGAGAGCCATGCTGGGGTGGGGGACTCAGGTTTCCTGAGGATGGAAAGGACTCATACTGGTGCAGTTTTGAAGAGCTGCTTAGGAAAGACCCATGCTGAAGAAATTTGTGAAGGACTGTCTCCTGTCAGTAGGACCCCTTGTTGGAGCAGGGAAAGATTAGGAGGCAGAAGGAGCATCACAAACAAAGCTTTATGAACTGAACACAGCTCCTATTCCCCCATACCCCTGCACTGCTCGTGGGGAGGAGGTAGAAGAGTAGGGAGTGAAGAAAGGAGGGGTGGGAGAAGAAGTGGTTTTAGATTTGTTCTGATTTCTCATTATCCTTCGCTATTAGACCAGCAATAAATTACATTAATTTCCCCACGCTGAGCCTGTTTTACCTCTGTCAGTAATCAATAATTGGTCTCCCTGTTCTTATCTCAACCCATGAGCTTTTCATTGTATTTTCTCTCCCCTGTCCTGTGGAGGAAGTGCAGTGATAGAGTGGCTTGGTGGGCACCTGGTGGTCAGCCAAGGTCAACCCACCACACCTGTCATGGCTTTCAGGCTGCCACTTGGGCTTTTCCACTGAGAAGGAGATGTAGCTCTTGAGGCTATGGTCTAGTGGTTAGGGAAATGTTGGGAGGAAGGTTGGACTTGATGATCTACTTCCAACTATAGTGATTCTAGGATTCCAAGCAGCCCCCTCCTGGGATGCTGCAGCTGGCAACCTGTACATCACAGAGTCCTCCACTGGCTGAACGTTAAATCAAAATCAATGACAACATTCTCCTGTCATGAAGGTGTCTTAAGCAGGCAGAGGAGACTTAATTTGTTTTCTCCCCTTTCCAACTGCACCAGGAAAGAAACCTAAATAAACTCCCTTTTGGAGATGTGGAGATAGGGAAGGGTGTATCTAAGAGGAAAAGAGGTGTGTGTGCATGAGGTCTGGGTGTATTCAGCCTGTTTCCATGCATTTTTACAACTCATCTTTCATTCTGGATGTAAAAAAGGTACTCCCAAGTTAATGGCTATGATGCCTTGCTGTTCTCCATGCACAGCCTTTCCCATTCATTGCTAAAGTCCAATGAGTTACACCATTAGAAGCTCAAGCTGCACCCCAGCAGTTCATAATCCCTGGCCCTCTAACCAGTGACCCACAAAAGCTTGTCACAGTGCTTTCAGTCACAGAAAACTATACATGTTGCTGTCCTGACAGCCTCAGAAAGCTCTTTACTGCTTAAGGGTGGAGGAGGAGCAAGGTGCAGGCTGAAAACAGCAGCAGTTTTAGGACCTGAAGAAGACTGGCAACATCCCAGGGAGAATCTGCAGTGCTGATGATACTGATTGAGGAGACCAGGCCAAAAGAGGAGGTAAGGATTTTCTGAGGAGGTGGAACGAGGGCAGAGTAGTGTACAGGCTGAATTAAACCAATCTTTCACCCAAACTGTGGTAGCAAATTTGCAGACATGAGAGAAGTCAGAAAGAAAGTGTAAGAGTCACAAAGCAAGAGCACATAGAAGCTCTGAAGGTGAGGAACGGTGTCGTGTTAGATGGTGGTAGAGTCATTCAGAGGATTGTTTCTGACTCTGAAACCTTTTCCAGAAGGTATTCAGATGGAAAAGAACTCCTTGATTCAGTCATCTCGTAAGGAAAAGGACTAGAAAGTACCTGAAAGGCAGCATCTGGTCCTCTCCCATCCCGAGTCTTTGCACAGAGAAAAGATACAGAGTAGGAAAAGACAAAAATTACATGAGCTGAATAATTTTTCTCTTTGGCTTTTCATGGAAAAGGAAAAACATCATGGAAAATAGCTGCCTGGGTGCATATACCTTAACAGAATGAGGTATGGCACGTAACACTCAGAGATCCAGGTGTACACCAGCCCAGACCCCAGTAAACCAGCTATTCATCTGCTAGAAGCAGGCCTGGCGTAAGTTAGCTCAGGGAAGGAGCTAGGACACAGGAGTAGAGCCAAGAAATGGCTGTGAAATATTTATTCCTGGCTTGCCACCCTTCCAGGACTCTTTCACAACCCCTGTTCCCTCAGGGAAGTCTTTTGGCAGAGCCTGGGATGTGAACTGTGTGGGCTGCAGCCAGGAGCCCCTCTGGGTGGCTCCCTGAGTCTTGCCTTGGTTTATCTCTCCCTTGGTTCCTACCCCTGCCCCTGGGGTGGCTGCAGGGTCCTGCTGATAGATCCAGGGATCACTCTGGTTGGCACACTCATGGCACTATTCATCTGAACAGCAGCAGTTATTGACAGCATCAGCAGTTAGCTCCTGTATCTGTGAAAAACACTAAAAGTCATGGGGAAAAAAATCTGGTTAGCGTTTGGATGTCTCAAATGATTTCAAAAGATTTCCTAAAACACTCTTAGGGGATCTGGGCTGTGGTGGCTGCCATACCCCATTGCCTTATGCTGATCCTTCCCATGGTGGGTAATAAAGTTTCAAATCTGCTGTTTAATTTACAGATGTCTAGTGCTGAGTGGTGGAGGATGCTGTAGACATTTAAGTTATTAAACAGCAGTAGAGCATTAGGCATTAAGTCTCCATGTAGTAGAAAAAGACTTGATTTTTCATTGAGATTTTAAATTCCAACTGTTGCCTTTAAACATCTGTGTCAGTCCAATTTAACTCATAATTCCTTTACATATTTTGTAAGAAACATTCATATAATAGATTTGATGTATTACTACCCTGTGTAGTTGGCAAAGACAATATAATTGTGTTATAATGCTTCACAGAAACTCTGCAAATATAATACACTCATAAATTATTCCTTCTTGATGTAAAAATCCCTCCCCTTCCCCATTAAGCACTGCTGTGCTGTGAGAATACAGAATGGCACACATTTCCTTGGTAGAAAATAGCAAAACCTCGTGGCCTGCTAAAAGACAGACTGGCAATTATTCTGCTGAAGGGTTAAATGTTGCAAGGTAACACCAAACAAAAAAAGAAAATGCAGTTAAATTTATTTCCCAATCTGCAACTGTTTGTTCTTTCATTTAATTTTTGTTAGGAATAGAGAGGAAAGCAATGCTGCATCACTGCTTCACTGTTTGCTGATCCCTCCCTGAGGAAGACACAAAAGACACCACTATTCTCCTCACCTCTGTCAGCTACAGAGAAACTCAGCTGTGTAAGACAAAATTAGATATATCAAAGCACCTTTGATCACTTCATTGTCTGTCAAGTCCTCTCCAAAGCCAGCCCTGTCTGCTGTAATGGATTGTATTACTTTCAAATGTCATATTTAATGTGTGTTCCTTCAGATCCCAGATACTGGCTGAGGTGCTGGCTGTGTAGCCCAGTGCTGAGAGCCTTGCAGGTGGGTCTGCTCCTCTCAGTGTGTTCCTGTTTCTCAACAGCACGTGGTTTCATTGCAGAGTTGGTGAAGCAAGGGCACCACGAGAATTCTTCTGTGTTTCCCTCTCTGTGCACAGCCACAAAGTCATCCTGCAGTGTAAGTTTGAATGAGTTATGGGACCATGAAAAAATACTTCAATTCACAAGGCTATCAACTCTTTGTCATGAAACAAAAACACCTGCCAGAAGAGTTTTGCTCTTACCTGATAATCACAGCACAAATAGGCATGGGACAAAGGTGGTGTTTAAAGGGATATTTTTATGCAGCAGGCATGCTGCAGAACATCCAAGGCACCATAGGCTAAATTTAGTTACTAATTAGAAAAACACTTTTCACAGATATCATTAAGCACCCAACAATCTGAGAACTGTCTCTTTTAAACGGGGATTGTTATACCCATTAATAAAGTCCCTACCACAGGACTTGGCTTCTCTTGTCCAATAGCTCCAGCAATGGGTCATTACTCATGTAGGCAACTTCCTTGTTTCCACTGATGAAATTAGTTCTTAGCTACCTTAGGCTAATGCTGAAATTTTGTCCTTGGTCAGAAATCCCACTGAAGAAACTGCAGAAATACATAATGAGCCAGCATTCTTCCATCACTTTCCAGAGTTGTGTGAAATCTCTTCATTACCTTCTGCCTCTCAGGCTGCTAGGACACAATCAGATTTTGATGTCATATTTTTCTCCAATAATATGTGATTCAGAAACTTCTTTTTTCATCCATAAAAGGCTAAAATGCTGAGGTATCCCCATGGTTCCAGGAGGCAGATCCCTGAGAAGTCATTTATAGCATAAGTAGAATAGCAAAGTTGACACCTAGAAATGATTAAGATGGAATAAAACTGCAGTACAGGGAACAGGATGAAAGTTACCAGCGGTGGGAAAGTGGCTTTCTGTGTCACATGAAGTATCTTGATTTTTCAAAGAAAAGAATATCTCAAATATTTCAACTGAGAGAAAAAAAACCACCCTGTTAACTGTTACAGTGATGATTTATGTGACCTGTGGTTCAGTGGCCATATGCACTCAATTTTTTTTTTTCTTTGCACTGGGTCATATTTCCCACAGTGTCTCATTTTGGAGAGGAAAATGGCTCAAGAAATGAAGAAGGATTGTCTGGCTACAGGCACGTTGCAGGAAATGTGAAGTGTACCTGGATCCCCTGGAGATGGAAAAGTGTAAGGATGTGAAGCATCTGTTCTGCAGCACCACTGAGGCACACCAGTCACACATACCCTGAGACCCTGGGTTCCTCACCTACTCTTCATTCCAAACTTTCATCCTCAGGCTCTCACTTTTCAAATGAAAAATATATATTATGTGTGGGAAAACTTGCCCTTTCTGTTAAAAAATAAAATAAAATCTTAACTTTGTGTTTTGACAGCATTTCTTCAGCTAGCCTCATATAACCTTAAAGGCACCCATCAACAAAATCCATGTCTCCATCACTGGTTTTTGTTGGTTTTTTTTTCCAGTTCTAAGCAAATTCCTATTCAGGTACATTGTAGAATATATTTTAGAAGGAACTCACTGAAACAAGGATGTGGCAAATACTAAATAAAGGCTTCAGGATCAGTCTTCAGGGCCATGGGAATGGGAATTATTGGTAGACCAAGTCAATCGTATTTTTAGTGAGATGAAAATGCAAGGATTTAATGGTTATTGACTTTTAAAAATCTCAGAGACTTTAACTAGTATTGGTTTACTAAAGTCACTTAAACTGAGGTGGATGTGCAAGCTCCTCTTGGAGTTAATGGAGACACATCAAGAAGGAGATTCATCCTACCTTCTCAGATATCTTTTCTAGATATCTGCATCAAATACCCTTTTTTAAGAGCCATTCAGGGCCATTCACTGTGGGGGCAACT
>NW_008588785.1:9912-29082 GCF_000691845.1 Merops nubicus
TTTCTACTTACTGTTTGTGTGGGAAACACTTCTGGGTTTTCTTCACTCAAAAATGCTTCAATACTGATGTTTTGCTCATTGAAAATGATTCACTTCTCCGTTGTCTGATAATCACAGCTCTCTCCAGGGGCACATTCTGTACAGATAATTTCTGAGTATGTGACCAGATATATCTGCTCATTCAGGTTTTCTTTCATGAGTATCCAACCTACGTTTTTATCTGATACACACAGCTATAATTTAAGTAAACACAATGACTCATGCCTGTATTTTCTACTTTGGGAGATATCTATGAAAAGAGTTTTCTCTGACTTAATTCTAGCCGTTTAAAGTTAAGATTAATCTGATTAAAATCTTCCTAATTACTGGTCTGGGGATTCTTGAAGATGAGTTTGCTGAAACGACTTAATCTTTGAAACCTGAAGCAGGTTACTTCACCCCCGTTGCTCACGCAGATCCAGGAGTATGGTTTCTGTTCCCTGGCTTAGAAGAACACCTCCAGAAGTATCAAATGCTCAAGGCATAATTTCAATATCAGAAAATTTACGTTCTTATAGTATTTTCTTACACTGGCAGTCATCTCAGTGAATATTCTGGCTTCTAAAGCCATTTACCAGTCCATTCCCTGAAAGCCAATCCAAACTCAATCAAAGAGGATTAGCCCTCTCTGTCCTGTGAGGGGATTGTTCTGCTCCTGGCATTTTTCATCTCACTTGCAGCTTTCAGTTTCTGAGATTCCTGGCTCAGTTCCCCTGGGAGCTGATTTCATATCTATGTTGTATGCAAGAAACTCAGTAAGGGAACAGAGAATGAGTTTTCTGCTAACACAAACCCAGCTGTGTATGCTAAGTGGCACGTAGCTGTTTACATCCCAGTTCAGGCCATCATACAACAGAACACACAAATAAACACTTCAAATAAAGAAAATAAAATTGTCATTGCTTTTGCCATTTCCTTTTACTTAAAAGTACTTACGCAGATGCATATTTTGGGATCAGAGAAGAAGAAAAGAACTAATTTGCACATTTTTACAGTGTAATTTAATGTTACTACTCCTCATATTACTTCAATAAGCATGGGAAACACTGAAGAATTTCTGGGAACGTGTGTGATGCCATAAAAGATCAAAGTGATAATCTTCCACTCTAATTTTTTTTTTATTATTTTTTTTTACATGGCTTGTGAGTGTATTAGATAAGAATTTTGTACTTAGTTCTCAGAAATCTTTGCCAGCAGTTAATGCTAGTTTTCTACAGCCAGAAAGCTGGAAAAAGTTCAGTGAGAATTATTCCAGTCCCAAAAGAAAAAAGTGTTTCTTGTCAGTCTTATTTATCAGCATGAACACTTATTTATCAAAATGAAATAGCAGTACTCATGATTTAGAATGAGACATCAGCAATGCCACCTCCATTCAAATACATCCATGGGAGCACTGGAAGCAGTAGAGCTTTGTTATGGCTGGATTATTTTAGACTAAGTAGCTGTGTGAGTTTCAGAGGTTTGTGACACTGGGTCTTCACAGGGATCTCCAGAGTTACTCATGTCTTTTCCCAAACAGAGCTATGGAGAAGTTTTGAGGACAGAGCCACACAGCAGTGACAGAAAAGGTGAAAGAAAACACATATTTAATAAAGGTTCGCTAAGGTTAACAAATTTTGAACTATAATGAGGATTAATTAATTTGTTAACTATATTTAGTAACATTGTACAATGGGGGTTAAAAGCTGTAACCGAGATGCCCACCAGGGATAGGAGTACATGAAAGAGCTGAACCAGTCTAACATCTCACTGCAAGCTGAAGGGAATCTTGCTCCCCTTTTCCCTTCCCCTTGCACCTCTCCCTGTGTGTGTCCTTCCAGCTTTGCTGTGCTTTCCTCTTGCTGATGTGGCTCTCACTCTGTTCTGACCCTGTACTGAGTCCTTCCAACTCCATAATGGTCAGAAAACAGTGCTTGGGTTTTGTTAATTATTTTTTTTCCCTTGAATTAGTTTTTGACTAGATTGCTCAGCTGAACTTGCTCAGCACGGAGTCAGAAGAGGCCAATATGAGGAAGGGAGCAGGTTACAAAGTCATGGTGAAAGCAAAAAGGAAGAAAGAAGAGAGATGAGGGAGTTGGACTGCCCATTTCAGGGACAAGCAGCTGTTGGGTCAGCTCAGCTCGGGGGTATGGAACTGGGTGATCCTTGTGGTCCCTTCCAACCCTGACAGATTCTGATCTGTTTTAGCAGAGGACTTTAGAGCCCTAATGGCTCAATGGTTGGACTTGATGATCTTGGAGGTCCCTTCCAACCTAAAGGATTCTATGATTCTATGATTAATGGGATTAATAAACTACCTTAACAGCAGCACTCTTTCAACCCAAACTGCAAACTTCGGTTAGTTATTTAAGTAGAGTGATTTTCATGTTTGAAAGCCTGCTATTAATCCCCTTATTTATACTTCTCCTATCAGTATACTGATGGTGGGACCAAGCATCTCAGTCAGATATGTTGGATGCTGCAACACTTTATCAGAAAAATCATCCCAAAAGAACACACAGACTGTCCAGTTAGAATGTGGCACCTGAAATCTTCCTTTCTTTTGCATCCTTTCATCTACAAGGAAATCTTTCACATCCCTCTCTAAGCCATTGTACAAAGCCAGGCATGGTTTGAGGTGGTACAGAGGGAGGGACTGGTCATTCCTGGGATGTCTCCAATGTAAAACTGAACCAGTGGGTATCATGGACTGCAGTGTAACACAGCAAAACCCTCTGCTGTAGAGGGAGCCAGTTCTGGCAGTCTTATCTATAGGTGTACTCAGCCAGCAGGGCAGTGATAGTAAAAGCTAGATTTTACAGGAGGGAAGCCAAAAAGAGAACACTGAGCAGCATCCATCTGCTCCAGGAGGAATCCTTGTTCCACTGCAAGAGGGGGAAATGGGTTAAACAGTTAGGCAAAGATGCAGCCCTGTCTAAATTCAGTTTCAGAGATAATATAGGTGCACCTTCTGCTGCTTGTATTCCCAGTGATTTCCCTAAAGCAGAATCAGTCTGGGTAGTGGTTAATACGTTATTTATGTCTTTATGTTCTCCATAAATTATTTAAGAGGTAGTGGGAAGGAATCTTTGTACATAGCCTCTGAGCTTCTGAACAAGTTCCAAACAACTGTTTTTATTTTGCTTAACTCTGTTCATTGAAGAAAGAAGAACAAGAGGAGAAACCTTTCCATTAAGTCATATATGCCTGTCCAAAAAAGCTTTCACTAAAGGTTAAGTGAATATGCTCAGGACCCACTCTTACAGTGTTCTGTGGTCTGTAAGAGGGCAAGAAACACCACGCTTTGTTTTTCAAGGAACAAAGATGTACATCAGTTCAAATGCTGTCCTGACTGTAATGGGAAAGAAGCTGACAGCAGCAGGACAACATAAAAGGAAGCTGCAGAAAGAACACAGAAGCAGCAGAAGCCTGGAGAACATAGATAGGCAATGGTGATGGTTCTATTAGAAGAGTTGAAGTTATGGAGGAATAGAAAAAAAGCTGTAACCTGAGTTTAATGCAGACTAAAGAGAAATGGAGAAGCAGGTCAATCACAGAGGACTTGTTATAGTGTTAGCAACAGTCCTGTTGTAAACAGGGCTTTGGACTAGATAGTCTCCAGATATCCCCTTTGACCAACATTTCTGAGAGTCTTTGAATTCTTGAAGTGTCAGACGAGCACATGCTGCCACTCCCTGATTTCTCTGCACTGGAAAATACCAGTCCATTGCTTAACTTCTCAAAGATGTCTCCTGATGATGACCCTTGTGTGGGGATCCTTCTCCTTGCCCAGAAGAGCAGCTCACAGAGGAGCAGGTGAGATGTGCTAGGGACGTGGCACAAGGGCTGCGTGGGCTGAAGGGAACAGGTTGTTGGTGGGCATCATAATGGGCTATGGAATTGTTCATTTCTTGGAAAATGAGTAGAGAGCTGGTAACCACTACAAGGGGAGGACGGTGTGGTGCTCTGTGGGTATGTCTGCCAGGTTAGTCCTAGGAGGAATGGTTTCCAGATCAGGTATTAGTGCCAGTAAGGGTCAGTGTAAGCTGGCAATGTGCTGCATGGTCTTCTCAGAGAGGCTGAACACTGGGCAACTGGGGAAAGCTCAGCACTAGCCCTTATGCTCTATGTTATCTTTCCACATGAAGGATGGTGCACGTCCATGAGGTCACTTGAAGACACTAGATGGCTGTTAATCTGGGGTTTTGCTGTCTCCCCAAACACAACGCAGGAAACCAGGGTGAAGAGGTGCAAGGAGCAGCGTGACCCAAGGGTATGTCTGGGTCTTGGTACAGGAGGTAGTCCCTACACAGACTGCTAAGTAGGTCATTTGATACAGACACTTAATTGAGGCACTACAACTTCTTCCCAAATTAAGTGAAAGGGGAATCCTGATCTGACAACAAGCTCCTCCAAGTTGCTCACTGCTCTCTTCATTATTACTTTGAGAAGTCACTACAATAAGCATCTAAAGATGGAGTCCTGAAACTAAGCCTTGGGCATCTTCTATAATGTCCCAAATCCAGACCTCATCTTCCAAAGCCTCAAAGGTAGGTCTTACATTGTTAAGGAGAAGTTTTTTCTGTATATCATTACTTGTGGGTGGTTTAAATAGGAGCTAGAGCACTCCTCAGGAAATGGCAGAGCTAGGTTCGGTTTTTGTTTGAACAGATTCAAGTCCACAACTTCTGTCTTAATACCAGTATTACTTATTCTACCAGGTTTCTAACTTAGCTTAGTGCCAGCATCCCCTAAATATCTCCTTGGTGCTGACTAATTGTCCCAAGAATTCTAGAATCACTAAGCCAAGGGGTGATCCTTGTGGTCCCTTCCAACCCTGACAGATTCTGATCTGTTTTGGCAGAGGACTTTAGAGCCCTAATGGCTCAATGGTTGGACTTGATCTTGGAGGTCCTTTCCAACCTAAAGGATTCTATGATTCTATTCTAAGTTAAGAGAGAAGAGGTGCAAGAATGACTCTGTAGTTTGGGTGCTTGGCTAAAAAGGAGAGTCCTGGTTTCTGCTTTATGTTCTTAACAGCTGCTCCAGCACTTTATTCTAGTAACCATCCAATAAAAGACTAAAGTGCATATCTAAGCAAGGGCATCTGAGGACCACATTACAGAAGAAAAAAGCTGTACAAGGAAGGAACAGGATAACTTAAGGTGCCCCTAGACCTCTGACTCATCGAATAGGTGAGATCAGACAAAACAGGTGGGACACACTCAAAAAACTGTGTTGTGCTGGAAACCTGTGCACATATCCACACCTCTCTTGAGAACAGATATGTGCAGCAAAGAAATTCTTTAACTAAGCTTGTATTCCTGGCTCGTTGTCATGATGTCCCTCAGAAGAGCTAATCAAAACCTTCAAAGCGTTGTGGTGAGGTGAACTGCTGATGAAAACACAAGCTTGCAGAGGCTTAGTAGTGTGAAGGCACCATTTATGAGATGATTTGGATAGGGAGAGGGAGACTTTCTGGGTCTGGCCTTTGGCAATGTCAGTTGGATATCAGCCACAATGCATAGGGTCTACAAGAACTGCTTCATCCAGTTCTTGCCTGGGCAACAACGGTGTTCCTCTGTTACAGACTGGTGTCTTCCAGAAGAACTGAGCCAACCTGAGGCAACCATCACCAGCAGGGTTAGCTGTCAAGACATCTGGTAGATGTGGCAAGCATCCATACACCCGCAGGGCAAACAGCATCAGCTGGATTTGAGAACCAGACCACTGTCACACCTCCATAGGTGAGCCCCCTCAGTAGGACTGGGGAGCAATGGGAAAACAGGGCGAGGAAGCACTGTGCACACTGGAGAGCATTTCAGTGCTCTTATAGCAGGTACGTGTGCTGCATTTTCACCTGAGCTGGAACAAGGCCTCTGGAATGGCAGGATCCAAAAGCAGCTCGCTGTAGTGCAAAAGGAAAAGCTGGAAGTAACAGGCCACAGAAGCATTAAATGATTAGCTGGTGTTGGCACTGCCAGCCAGGGCAGCAGATTGGATTTCCAGTTTTAATGCCAATATTTAATGAGAATTCTGCAGCCTTTAATCTGAAATAAATGGAGATGATGTATGTGAATGAGATCAAGGGAGAATAAAAAGACAGTTCTTGACAGTTCCTGTTCTAGCCAGTGTTGGCAGAAAATTCTCATCTGTCCTGTCCAGTGTTCCAGCTCTTTTAAAACAATCTCTGCTGTAGCCATGGTGCATCCAGTACCTCACTGGTGACTGAAAAAGTAGTCACTGGAGGTGATACACAGCTCAACAGGCTGTAAAGGAGCTGGTCTGTGATTTTTAAGAAAGCCCACATATTTTATGATTTAGTGTTCCCCTTATAAAAAAAAAAAAAAATGACTTGTTCCTTCTCTTACTGAGAAGTTACTTGGACTTACTGGGGTTTTTGGAAGAAATATTTCCATCTAAATCTGTCTACAGTCATCAGATGGATTCTGAATAGACACAAGGGAAGATTTTGTTCTTTGATCAACTCAAAATTTGACTGTGTTGACAGCAAGTTATGTCTGACCTCATTTACATCAATGCAGCAGAGCTGCTCTGGATTCACACGAGTGCATGTCTGAAGAGAGTCTGACCTTGCTTTTCAGGCTTTTGCAGATAGTCAATCCCAGATAATCTTTCTGCTGGCTACTCAAGTTTATCTCTTTCATGCTGAATGATTGCTCACTGCCAGCCAAGAAAAGTCAAAATTCTGTCCTCTCATTTGACTTCACCCATTGCCCAGAATTAAGCCTGATATGTGTTCTCTTTTTATCAGCTCCTCCAGCCTCATCCCTCAAGCTGAAGCAGAAGTGCTTACCTGGGCACCTCTCACATCCTTGTTTTCCTCCAACTAGTGAGTCAAAAAAAGATCTGACTTCAGAGCTCTCCACGTATTGGTCAGAACTGGAATAATATCTGGAATATGGTATATACGTGGTATAAGATATATAGGAAATTAAGTATTGCCATTGAAATAATAATAAATTTACACTCATGAAACACAACCAGAGAAATTACTAAAATGCTATCTCATTTTATACCTCCTTTCCAGGAGGAGGGAGAAAAAGAATCACAGTTATTTCCTGCTAAACAAGAAGGTATTTGAGTAAAGTACACATGTAAAGAACTGTAATTTTGAGCTCTTGCAGGAAAACAAAGCAAAACCTGTTTTTGTAGTTGCTTTGGCACATATGGAATTAAAACAAACAAACAAAAGCAGCAGAAAAATGCCTAACCTGATCTGTTTGGCTTGAATACAAGAGATTTTGCATCTCTGACTGGACAGAGTATCCCTTGCTTTTTTCCTGTCTCCACAAGGTTTAATTTTTTGTTAGCCATGCTTAGCCTAGATTTGGCCTAATTAGCATATAGCTATGTCTTAAAGGGAAGCAAACCATGGTTGTGCTATTGCCACTTGACAAGAATTATAGAATAGAGCTGTTCTGGTTGGAAGAGACCTTCAAGATCATCCAGTCCAACCATTAACCCAGCACTGCCAGGTTGCTACTAAACCATCTCCCTCGGCACCACATCTACACATCTTTTAAATACCTCCATGGATGGCGACTCCACCACTTCCCTGGGCAGCCTGGTCCAGGACTTTGCAACCCTTTCTGTGAAGAAGTTTTACCCAACATTCAACCTAAACCTCCCCTGGCCCAACCTGAAGCCATTTCCTTTTGTCCTATCACTTGTTACTTGGGAGAAGAGACCAACCCCCACCTCTCTACCCCCTCCTTTCAGGCAGTTGTAGGGAGTGATAAAGTCTCCCCTGAGGGAAGCAGCAGCCAGTCTTGCTCTCTCAGCTGTGTCAACCACAAAGCCAGCAGCAGTCACAGATGTTTTGCCTCCCCCCAGCAGGCTGTTGCTCTGGGCAGCTACCTGTTTTGCCTGTTTCCAGAAGAACTCTGGCTAAATTGGGCCATGTTTAACTGTTGGTATATTTTGATGTACTGGAGACGTGTAAAAATTTCTGCTCAAAGCTAGAGGAGTGAATTCTTGTGACAGGTAAAAAAAAGTTGGCCTTTCATAGCAGCTTTCTATATAGTGCTGGAAGTCACTGGAGCTTCATGGAGAGATGAACCCCCTTGTATAGTTTTTCCCCTGTACCAAGGCAAACCATAGTGCAGGAGGAAACGTGGCCTCATTTCATAATCTTCCTGTTGAACAGTAGATGTTTGTGAAAGAAATAAGTAAAAAAGAAATGGTTCTGTCACACTTCCCACTGAAATATTCTTGTTCTTTATGGACAAGCTCAAGCAATTCAGTTCCAGAGCACCACACCCCTACCTGTGCTATAAATCAGATGAGCTCACCCAAGTCAGTGAGCATGTGAAAGAAATACATCCTGGAATCAGGAGTTACTGTTGCATTTTGAGTACCCAAGAGCATCCAGGTCAAGAGTTTTGAGGAGTGGAGGTAAGCATGCTGCCTGTTTCTAAGCACCCAGTTTAGGAGCTTAAATTAAAGAGTTGCTCTCCCTCAACAGCCATAGGAGGGAGAAACAGTCTTCCAGCCAGCAGTCTAGAGTAGATGTCCAACTAAGGTGCTATAGATCATCCTCTGAAAGACCCCTTTCTGCCCATTGCCTCCAAGGAAAACTTAGGGTAATGTCTAAAACAGGGCAGATGAGTCTTAAAATCTTCTGTTTCTCTTTGTGACTACCCAGGGAGCTGTGGGGAGATGAAAACAATCTAGGCTCCTAAGACAGGCTCCTGTGTTTCATGGCTGAGGTTTGGCAGCATGCATAAGAGCTTTTTACCTGGCTATCCTTCCTCCAAGGACCTGTTTATATCCCACTGACTAGGTAGATTAACAGGGTGCCAGCCACAAAGAAAGCTTGATGACAGCTTGGCAGTGAAGGGGTTAATTGGTCATTGCTGCACGTGTTATTCACATTACCCAAAATATAGCTACCTAAATATTCTTTTAAGGTCACTCTTGGAAGTAATAACACACAAGAAACCCTTTTTTCTGTTCCCCACCCCAAGTATAGCCACAAGCATGTATAGTTACCAAGCTCAGAATTCACTTTCTGCCTGCTCACAGCAATCCCTGTCTCCAGGAGAAGGCAGAATGCTAATGCTTGATGAAGATGATGAAAGTTAATAAAATGTTAACATGCTTACAAATAGGAAACATTCAATTCTTTAAATATTCTTATCTGTTGGTAGCTGTAGTTTTTCTTCTTTGGCTCTTCAGTCTATACATGGGCACTAATAGAGTTGAACGGATGGAAATGACCAGTGAATCAAATGATAAAACACAGAGGAGGTCAAAGCAGTAGCATTTATTGCCATCATCTTTCAGAATATATGAGGCATTAAAATTCTGATACTGTACCATAGCCTGGTCACAAAGATTGTAACGAGCACAAGTAATAGCATCAAATGAATCTCATCTAATGACACCAGCAATAACGAGAACAAGGAAAGGTGCAAACACAGACTCCTTGAGTATGATCCTAAATAGATGTTTTATAGTCCATCTCAGGAAGTGGGGGCTGTGGCAACATATTAAGGAATGCACAACACAGCCAAGTTGATTAGTCATTAGTTATTGCACAACAGCCACTGTTGATTGCTCCTGCTCTGTATCTGATCTATTGCTATCCTAGGCTCTGCTGTTTTTCTTCCCACAATGGTCATGAAATTTCTGTTGACAGATAGTTGAGGCTGCTACAGGTAATACAAGGGAAACTAAGAGTAAATCTCAGCTGTGAATCCGCAATGACTTCAGGAGAACAGAGTGAACAATACAGCTGATGGGATTCATATCTATCAGCTCTTCTTTAATAGCATCATAATTTTATTGGGTACACACCTACCACTCAGAAATATGCTGGAGCCAAGGATCTCCTCTGTCTACAGATAAAATAATCAAGGATGGAATAAATGCTTTTAATTGTATAGAATCTGGAGGACCCTGGGCAGAGCAATTCTATGCAGGATTGACTGGCAGTTGTCTGGATTTCCTCTTTGCAGGCTCCTTTCCCCAGAGCCTCTAGAAAATGTGACAGTGCTTTGTCAGGCCAAGGCTAGACTGCAGGTTTAATTGCCTGGCCCTGGCAGAAGCAGCAATAATTGCAAAAGACTGTGAGAATGTATTAAAGATTCCATCTCACCAGAACCAAACCAAGCTGCATTTTCATCATCAGCAATAATCAAAATGTAGTTTATTTTATTACAAAGCTTGCCCTGACTTGGTTGGGATGTTATTTGCCTTTCTGAACGTATAACTGCTTGTGAAAACTACCTGAATACATCCAAGGGTTTGCAGATCTTAAATTGCCTCTCTTAAAAATCAGACCAAACTTTCACTTACAGACCTAGATTATTCAGTTTTAAATTTCGATGAACTAAAATTTAGCCCTAGCTGGAAAGCTTTTAAAGTTTCATTTTTTTTTTTCCCTATTTGCCAGTCTGGTTCATCATTTTTCTAGTCATCTTATTTATTGAGTTAATCTTATTTATTTATTTATTTATTTAATCACATCTCATTTATTCCACATTCCTAGGTCAGTCTCTTTTGTTCTCAGTAATATTATGAAGACATCCTGCCACCTAGAAACTCTTTGAGTTATGACCCTAGCTTCAGTAGTGGCATCTACTCCAGCTTAACAAATCACTTAATATCTTTCCTGTGTACATATAAGAAATTTAAGACCACGTGTCAAGAGAGATTCAGCCAGTGGGGACTGAACCTGTGACCTCTGAGGTTTAATGCCTGTGCTCCTGTTATTTGAGAAACTCAAGCCAGTTGGTCACAACTGAGACAAATTTATCTTCCTGTGGTCAAAGAAATGCCACAAGTAGGTGTGAATCAAGGAGAAAGTTGTCATCAAAGCCTTTGAAAATCCACTGGGGAACTCATTGGGTTATCATCTCTAAATCATTTTGAAAGTGCTGTATGTAACAGCAGCCATTAAAAGTCATTATTTACCTACATTTGTGGAGTGTGAGGGGCCACACTGCATTTTCTGCAGTGGCAATGCTGGACTGTCTCAGTACTGCAGGCTGGCACTGATGATTTCATGGCCACCAGTAAAAAACTGGTACTGAAGGGGCAAATTTTACCTTCAGCATTGATTCTCTTTATGTCCATCCATGGTGGCAATGGTGTCATTGCTATTCCAGCTCCCAGGGAGCTTGTGAAATGCTGTCCAGTGAGGGAGCTGGGCCTGCCATCAGCACCTTCTGCTGCCAGTTGCAGCCAGGGTACCATTTCCAAGAAGGACACGGTGTTGCAGAGGGTGAAGCCAAGGAGCCTCATCCACAAATGGGACTGGCAGGCACTGACAAATGTTTGCATTCTCACTTTGGGCAGGAGAAGTGATCACAGCCACCATGGTTTACCACTGTATTCAGCATGAGAAGTGGTTAGCTTGCTCATCCTGTGGGCTTTCGTGCTGCCTCTGGCATAGCCAAATCCCCAGAAGAGCTGTGACTAGAAATAGCTACAAGTAAAGCAAACTGCACTGTCTGCTGATATTGCTTGTCTGTATTTTTGCCTGCTGCATGGCAGGAACATGATTTCCTTTTTAGCACCAGGATAATCAGTCTTGAAAAAATAAAAGCTGAGTGCATTCACAGGACCTTTGTGACTGGCTGTGCTTGTGCTTGGTTCCTAACTGCACTCTGTTCTCTTGTCAGTAGGAGTTCAGTGCTTAAACCACCAGTTCCCAAACATCTCAGACAGTCTCAACCTTCTTTTTCACCTGTGAAGCCAGATCAAGTTCCTAAGTTGAAAACAGTTTACTAGGTACTGTCATCTCACAGACCAGCTGATCAACCCTGAGCAGGGACCACAGGTAGGGTCTTATTATAAATTATTTAGAGATATTGAGCCCCTTGCCTAGGCTTTATTGAGGATATGCTCCACAGTGACATGCCAGTGAGGGAAGAAGAAATAAATGAAAAGATGGTGGGACAGAACTGAGTCCACATGTCTGAAGATGGAGACACATAATCTTCTCTTACTTAACCACCAGGACTCACAGACATCAGTGGGACTGCTCAATGAGTGAGCCTTCACTGACCCTTTAGAGTAACTGTGATAGATCTGTCTGTCACAGGCTAAAGATTGATCTGTGTTAAAAAAACTCATTCAGACACGAATTCAGACACTGCCAGGATACAGATAATGAGAATAATAAAACCATTTCAAAGGTGGGGAATTGCCAAAGGTAAGGGATGGAGTTTAATGGGCACGGCTGCAACGTCACTGCTCTGATGGCATTAAAGTGTTGGGTGTTAAAAGCCTCGTTCCTTTGGGTTGTTTTAATACCACACTGCAGGTGTAAAGAGAGCAGAAAGCCACTGAATCATCTTTTCTTTGGAGCAGCAAATTCTCCACATACAAGAGATACAGGTTGTCATAAGGCAAAGCTGTATAACCTCATGGAACAAGGTTGAAGAAGTTAGAAATATGCCAGCTATGGGTCCCAGAGATCTTCCTTCCAGCTTATGAAGATGCTCCCTTTTAGGCCAAGGTTCTTCTATAACTAACCAGCCAGGGATTTTGAAGGTCACAAGACCATTGTAGTGTTTTCCCTTGGCTGCAAAAGACATCCTATTTTTTTATGCCTTTCGTGTGAGTGCAGCAGAAGGTTTTGGCTGAGGTGCATTTCACTTTGGGGTGCAGGTAGACTAAGGCTGGACAATATCTGACTCAAACTTCTGAGGCAGTGAGAGCTGCATGTAAAATTTTAAGACTGTGCTCAACTCTGCCCTGTGCTTTCCTGTGGCTATATTACAGACATTTATTGAAATTCAATTTGTAGTTAGGGAACAAGAGGATATTTTTTTAGGGCAGTTTATTGCTGCAGGTAATAAAAAAAGGCATAAATCTGCTAATGCTGAAGTTTCTGGCCAGTGATACTCTAAGCAGTTGTTACTGGGGGTGTTTCACCAACCATGGGAAATCTCAAACAAATGGCATAAAACTTTTTGTTTGACACACACTCTGAGTCTTTTTTAAAAAAAAAAATAAAAATAAAGTTAAATCTCTATTTCTTTTTCTAATTTTGTCTTTCTCAAGTCTTGGGAAAGTCATGAGAGCATGTGTTAGCATAGTTTAATACAAATAAACAGGCTGTGAAGACATTTTTGAGACCTTTTACTCATGGTGGAAAGTTACTTAGCAGATATTTTCTTGCAAATAACCTGGAGCAGTAAGCAATAGAATTTCTTTTCTATAAAAGATCTGTCTCTGAGTAGAGGGTAAGAGTGCAGTTGCTATATGCAGTAGTTCTTCACTGTTAGCAGATAAGAAACACAGTTTTCCATCCAAAGTATCTGGCAGTGGTTGTCCTCTACCCATAGGGACATAGCAAAGGTTCCATCCTCATAAATGCTGATGACATCTCCCACTGTTTTTCTTCCTCAGTGCAGGGGGTGATGCTCCCTGACATGCACTAGGCATGGCAGCACCTGCTGGTGCAGGGTCACTGCTGGGCTCAGCCTGCAGGAAAGAAAAGTCCTTAGACTATCATGGCACCTGGGATGAGGAGCAGGCATGGATTTCTATAAATGAGTGAAACATGACCCAAAAAACTCAGGTAGCAACAATACCTATTTGTTGCTCAATAATTTCGTACTCAATAGGTGAGACTTCATAAGTCAGTGCAAGGAGAATGGACACAAAAGAGGAGCCTTGGTTTGTAAATGTTTGGATTAAAAAAAAAGCCCTGGTGTAGATGGAGAAACTGACTGTCTCTTCCTCCCAAAATGCAAAATTAAGTAGAGGAAATGGAGTAAAAATCTCCCACCAGCCAGTGATGGAGCCACTGAACCACCTACCACAGACCAGCTGAGAGCTGGACACGACCATGGTGCCAGGCTTCCTACCCTCCTGTCCATGCTAGCTGTGCTTCTGACATGAGCCACAGGCACGTGTGAGCAGGGGGGCAAGAGGCTGTGGCTCATGAGAGGCAATCCTGAAATTCCTGTGGCCTTAGAGGTGTCACTCCTGTGCCTACGAGCTGCCACGTTCCCTGATCCACTAGAGGCTTTAGAAATGTACTCGTGTGCAAGGAGAAACTCTGCAGTACCTCCACTTCATCCATCCTCCTGCTTTTCTCCAGTGTGTGACTGCTGTAGTGTTGATGTGTTTCCTGGCAGTGGCTTGTGTGCTTTTTGGTGTGCCCCTACCACGCTGCTTGCATCAACTGAGAGACTACCACCAGCCCATCAGCTTCCTCTTCAGTCCCACTGTACTCACTGGTCATGGAGAAGTGAGGACACTTCTCACTTCTGGGGGAGACACCAGAGCCCATGGCTTGTGTTTGTGTACAAGACAAAGGAGAAGGCACTTGTGGAGAAGATCAGAGAGCTGGATCACCTCTCCTGTGAAGAAAGAATGAGAAAGTTCAGCCTGGAGAAGAGAAGATTCTGGGGAGATCTTACAGCAGCCTTCCAGTACCTAAAGGGGGCCTACAGGAAAGATGGGGAGAGACTTCTAATCAGGGGGGTAGTGATAGGACAAAGGGTAACAGTTTTAAACTGAAAGAAAGTAGCTGTAGATTAGATATAAGGAAGAAATTCTTCACTGTCAGTGGTGAGACACCAGAATAGGTTGGCCAGAGAGGCTGTGGATGCCCCCTCCTGGGAAGTGTTCAAGGCCAGGCTGGATGGGGCTTTGAGCAACCTGCTCTAGTGGGAGGTGTCCCTGCCCAGGGCAGGGGGCTTGGAGCTAGGTGATCTTCCAACACAAACCATCCTATGCTTCTGTGATTCCATGAAACACATGGGGAGTCCCTCCAGCTGTGCTACTCCTCTTCTCACTGTGGTCCCTCATCTTATTTCTCCTCTCCATCTTCTCTTCTGATGTTCTTTGCCCACTTGTTGCATCTTGTCCCTAGTTAACTCGTCAGTTCTTTAAGATGAGGATAATCTTTCCTAAATGTTGTACTTACTCAGTGTGACAGAAGCTTGAGAACCTCTGGGCTCTCCTGTAATGAATGTAATATATAATAATAACAAGTTGTCATTGAAAAATGAGCCTGGTGCTGTGCAGAATAATTGAGAATAATGTTAGTTTTTAATAGGAACACTTTTTTTTTGTCCAACTGCGTATACATTTTGTCAGAAATAACAGTTCTGGAAATGGTCAGATTTGCAGTTTCCCCCCTTCATTTATTTCAGTTTCTTTTCTCCTTCATTTCATTCTCTCTGTTAGATTTTTTTCCTGCTTTCTACTTTAACCTGTAAAAAGAGTAAAATTCAAATTCTAAGATTCATTTGTGTGTTTAGGCTTCATGAAAAAGAAGGAAAGTACTGAAATTCCATTTTTCTAGACATTTATTTTAATATCATTTTCCAACCTTTAAGTGAAATATTTGCACAAGTTGTAACAAAATTTGTCAACACTTATCTTTTGTTAATATTTGTGTTGACTAAATATATCTCTCCTTTTTTTCCTTTTCCCAGTCTCTCACTAACTCTGGATTTTACTCTCTGTGTATTCTCCAAGCTCTTGTGCTGCCTTTCATATGCTCACAGCTACACAAAAGCCCATGGGAATACAAACATTCTTTTTCATTTCTTTAATATCTCCTCCAATAACAACAACAAAAAAAATCTTTTGTCTTTTTTTCTGCTTTTCCAGGGGTAACAAAGAAGCCATTGTCTTCATCTCTAGCTTGGCAAGTTTCAGAGGGAGAAAAGATGGGGAAAACCCCTAACTACAAAAATAATAGTTTAAATTATATTTATTATTACAATTCATTATGCTGAGTTAGTACCTAAGAGGCCCTCCTTAGAGCTTGGGGCCCCTTGGTGCTCTGGGGTGATACACAAAAGGACTCTGCTCCAAGGAGCTTCTTTCTTTAAAGGCATTTCTGGTGCTGATGGGATGCTGATGAAAAGCTCTGGCTTGGCAGCAACAGAGCTGGAAGTCTCCTGTTCATCTGCAGATGGTACCAACCCCCCACCTCTGTCCTGCTGGCCATCAGCTGGGGCTGGGAGAGCCCATCACAGGTTTCCAGGTTGCTGGATAAAGTCCAGTGAGCAGGTTCAGTAGCCATCTGGCTGATTTGGTGATCATGGTACAAAGTTTTCTTCCCTTGGGGGAATCAAGGTCACCCAAGCTCATACCCCAATGTGATCTCCAAGCAGACCCAGTGCTGTCAGTAACACAGAAAGCAGGCACGTGTGGACATGTGGTGGGTACAACCCCACTGGTCCTCAGCCCCACTGGTCTGTGGGCTTCTCTCCATTGATTCACCCAAGACTTCATCCCCTTCACCCATATCACACGTGCCTATTGGTTTACTATAGTCTCAAAATATTTTACTAGAACTTTAAATGCTCTAAATGCCTTACAGTTCATGGGTTTAGTTAGTGTAACTCCATGGAAGCCAATGAACCCAAGCCAATTCACACTGAAAATTTGCTCTTGATATCCTTCCTAGGGGGATGCAGCTTTGAACCTCAAGATTCCAAGAAGCCACTTGCCTGTGGGTCTAGAGGATGCAACAGGAGGGAGGCAGGAAAAGTCACTGAAGGATGGGGGAGGAGAAGACATCTTCTCTACTGCCTTGGTCTACACACCTTCATCTCAGGGTTCACACCAGTAGCTTGCTTAGTGAAGCTGCCTCTGATGTGGTGTGGGTACAGAGTGACTGTAGCACTGTCATGCAGAGGAAAAGTACTTCCACTGCAGCAGCATCTCCTTAAAACTAGGGCAAAACTTGCATTTGCAAGAAACAAAGACATCTCTAGCAGAGTTAAACATGAAACTGTACAAGGCATTTTTTTTTTTCAACAGCCTTTTATTACTCTTAATTTTTCAGTGCCCAAGGTTTCTTTTGTTTGCATTCTTCTGCTTTGACTATCCCAAACTATTTAGCTTCTGGTTATGCTAAGTGTTTTTTAAGTGGAAAATAGGAGCTCAAAACCAGCAGCCATTCATTAATTTCCAAGAAATGTAATGTGGGTTTTAATACAGGCTGTATTTTTTATAACCAATGCACTTTTAGGAATGGAAAGTGTTAAATAAATTAGATGGTCTAGTGAATCTTTTCCAGCCCAGTGTGTTGCTGGGAATTTGGACCTGGTCCACTGCATTTCTTTGAAGCTCTTATTGCTTTTATATTTTGTTTTCTCTAATAGCCTAGTTAACATAAAGCACATTTTCTTCTGAGCCCCTAGTCAGCTCTGCATTTCACTTGCCTTCCACTTGATTTTTGGACTGTTTTTAATTGATTTCCATTAATAAGGTGCAAACATAGGTTGGCGTGATTTATTTTTTATTTCTGGTGCTAAAAGAAACACATAATATGATACATAAAGTTTATTTGGATTCTATCCAAACAGTTAACTCCTTTTAGTTTATCCCCAGTAGAGGTTCCTTTGGGGATGCATCATCATTTCATCAACAGTTTCTCTTCTGCTTCCCTATTTCTTCAATTAAAACTCTGACTGCAGAGTGAACTGTGTTGCCTTTTCATGTTCAAGAGTACTGCACTTGCTTTGATAACACTCCAGGGTTACACTATGAACAGAAACTTTGCAGCATTTCACATTCTGAACACATTTTCTCCTTTCTGTAAGTCATACATCTATATATTTATTTGCAACTTAGTCCATGCTAACTTTCAGCTCTTTGCATAACCACAGAATCCTAATTTTATTTTTGATACCATTCCATCCTCTTTTCTTGACTGACTAGAGGGAGGAAATTAAGAAGCAGACATGATCAAAAGCCTTGTTTCTCAGCAGAACTCAATTAGAGCAAATGATGAAACATGATGTTATAAAGAAATGATTACAAACACAATGTCCTGTTGCTCACTATAGATTTTTTATGTTGCTGTGCACTTTCATGCTTTCAGGATTATCTCAGTAAATATTTCTGACCTGGCATCTTGAGTTAACGCTTGCAATAGGTACATTTGCTTGAGTATTATTTCTGCTTTCCTCAAGGCCCACTAGAGAAGAATCAGGTTTATTTTGAGAAAGACATTTAGATAAAATCAATTGTCTTTTCCATGCATGAAATCCTGTCTTGGGTGTTGGTAATAATAGGCTGTGTCAGTCCCTGGATTATTCTCATTTTAACCTCAGAATTATGTGAAGCAGGCCTAGTGTGTGGCAGAAAATGGTATTTCCATCAGCAAACCAACCATTTTCCTATCTGACTGTGAACATTTGAATGTGTCTTCAATGCAGTGGTGTAAAATACTCCTGCTCAGCAGGCAGCAGGTCTCCTCCTGCTCCACCAGCCCATCACCAGAAAGGGAACGTGGCATTGACTCCAGACCAATGGCCCAGCCCTTCCCCACCGTGCAGTGCAGCCATGACCCCTCAGTCTCCTCATCCTCCTCTAGGAGCCCCAGGTGAGTGTCTGTGAGCAGGGCTGCTCCAGGCAGACACCATCCCTGCCCCTTCTGACCCCTGGGGAGGGCTCTGTTGCTTGTCTGTGCTTCTGGAGGAAGAACATTTGGCAGCAGAGCAACACCATCAGAAGCTCACTTGTGAGTGCCTCTGTGCCTCTCCTTGGAACAGCAGGAGCTGGGAGCAAAACAGATTTCACCCCCACAGAGGGTGGTTTGGGCACAGCCTGTCCAACCTGGCTGCCTGCTCTTCACCCACCTACTTCATAAACAACAGGCACTCGCCCTCCTGAAGCCTGAGTGCTGCAATTCTTTGCTAGCATAACAGGAATATTTGGTTACAAGTGCACAGTGATGTTAACCTGAGAAATAATGTGAGCATCAGGCTTTAGCTTCCCTGGCTACGTCCTTGATAATCAGCTGTTGCTTGCCTTCTGACCATCAAAAACCCTCCTGCATGGCCCTTGTGTTCCCTGCTGAGGTCCTTCATTTAGCAACTATTAATACACTGTGGCAGTGGGGATCCTCCTGATTTTAAAGCTGGCAACAAGCTTCTCACTTCTCTGCTTTATTTTCCAGAGTGGTTCCTTTTTTGTTTGGTTGGGTTTGTTTTTTTTTAATGCTGCTGGTAATTCTGTGTTTATACTGGTTTATATGTGTTTATCCTGGTTTTATAGCCTTTGTGATGTATCATTTCACTGTGACCTCACAGCAAGGCTGTGTGATTAATTATTGTAATAGAGGCAAGAGAAAGAGAATGGGGAATTTGTGGATGGGGGTCTGCCTTGCTCGGTGGAGGGAATCATTTTATTATGGGG
>NW_008588785.1:29113-50630 GCF_000691845.1 Merops nubicus
TCACTGCAGCATAACCCAGTAATAATGTGGAAAAATGCCATGTGCCTGTGGGTTGTGTGAAGAGAAACCACAAGCCACGACCAACCCCTGAGTCACCTGTGCTGCTTCTCAACCCAGCTGAGCACCAGGCAGGAAGCACCAACCAAAGGAACACCGTGCTTAAAGCCATCTATTCCAGACCTCTCACTGGGTGCTCCTTCAAAACCTGTCCACAGGGAATTTTAGAAGGGTAGATTTAATGAGTGGGCTGAGAAAGGCACATATTTCCCCCCCCCCTCTCTCCCCCAGCTAATATTTCTGTGTGCTTGCTTCATGCCATATGGCTAGGGAGAAATTTCTTGCTAACCCCTGCTGTGTCTGGATCCAGCCCTGGCTTGTTGCTCTCCATACTGATGGAATCATTTCCAAAGGCAAACTTCACCTCTGTCTTTGTCACCTCCTGGCTTGAAGGCTGCCATAATCAGAAGCTGCAGAATAGCTTCTGAGCATCTCTACACCACCTGGGTGGTTACCTGTGTTAAGTGTTACTACTGCAGTGGTGACCATAGTCAAGATTGATGGATGCTCATCTTCATGACACTCCTGATGTCATGCTCTGCTCTGCAGGCACTTACAAAGGCCCACGTTCAGCTCTGAGGTACTTACACTTACACTGACAGAATATTCATCAAAATGTGTGGGTAGGAAAGGGATTGAACACAGAAATGGTGTATGGATCAAGAAAATAATGATATCAGCCTAGAAACTGATCCAGTCATTAAAAGTTTGTTGTAAAATATAATGCCAGAAAACCCATGCTCCAGGGTTCCCATCATTCATCCACACAGTGCTACCTGAGACAAACTGAAATCTTATAAAACAAAAAAATTGGCATTGGTCTGGCAAGGAAATGAGTTTAAAAAAAGCCACCAGATCTGACACAATTTTTTAAGGGAATTATTGCTGTGACCTCTATTCCTGATCCACAAAGTGTTCACGTTTGAGACATAGCCAAACTACAGAGCTTTTCACCAGTTTGGACCCCAGCAACCACTTTTTTTGCCACTTAGGTCCTGTCAGTAGCCAGGCTGATGGCCTCCATGCATGGACTCATGGGCACAAACCACCTCACCACTGCTCCCAGACTGAGAGGTCTGGTTGTTTGCTGTTAGAAGCAAGACTATTTCTTCAGTTCTTTCTAGTGGCTAAGCGTGGGCACCTGATAAATCATGGGGGGAAAAAAAGTAGGTTTTTTTTTTTCACACTGCAGTGCACTGGAAGAATTTACAATCTTCAGTGTTGCAGTTGCTAAAAGTCTGCAAGGCTTCAAAAAGCCAACTGAGCAACTACATGGAAGAAGAATATACTCTACTGATGACTGTAAATTCATTGTTTTTGGTGATTGTCACCAAAGGAAGTTTCTTAGCCAGTCTTGTAAGCTCAAAATTGCACCATTCTAGTTTTTCCTGGGCCATTGCTGTGAGGGGGACAGATAATAGGTGAGGTGAACCTTTGGTTTGACAAAACAAGGTGACTCTTACATTGATATGATGCATGCAGGGACCTGTGAAGCATCTGTCCCAGCTCAGGGTTAGAAATACCAGTGGGAGAGATATGGACATAGGCAGCTTAGTCTATGGTAGGAAGGGAGCTCTAACATGTTATTAGAGAACTTGGCCCAAGAGTGGCTACTAGACATGGAAGAAATACTGGCTTCTGTTTTCAGCCCAGGATTTATAGAGAGGGGGCATTAAAGTCCAGAGAAGATCTGATTTTAGACCCATGAAGGCAAGGCTGAATGCACAAACCTAAATGCCCTCTCACCAAGCAGTGTCTCAGCTGAATATTGTCAGGCTGGGTATGAAATTTAGCTGCTGTATCCATATCAGATCTGTTAAATACCTAGAAATTATTCATCTGTGATAACTAATGAGAAAAAATAAGATAATTAATTTCAGTATTTCCTTGCAACAGGGAAGCTGTCTGGCAAAATATGCCAGACAAAACATGAGTACAGACCCGTGTCAATAACTTATGGGCTTGGTTCATTCATATTCTGAAGCACAAATAAAAGGAAGAAATTTAATGAGAAACTTTAATTGTCTGTATAATTCTTCTTAATGAGTGCATTCTGGAATACCATAACAATGCTGTACGTTTATTAAACTGAGATCTATCTTCCCTTAATAAGAAAGAAAGAAACGATACCTTAATTCTGGTTAATTATTGGATACACTTTCACTGTGAGTTAAAGGTCTGTGAGAACTCAGATTCAGAGAAGCAAAAAGATGTAATATTTAAAAGCACATATGCTATCAGAAAACTGAGAGGGTTAGGGGAAAAGGCCAGGAAATGAATAAAGAGAAAATTAACAGTGAAAACTGTGGTAACAGTAGATCCATTAAAGGAAGATTCATGGAAGATTTATGGAGGTAATGGGACAGCTTTCATGCTTAAAAATGAGCATGCAGAAGTGCTTTGCTGGTGCAGGGCAGAGTGCTTAGGCCTGGCAGAGCCAAATCCACAGCCAGTGGAGATGGAAAACCCAAGCCAGTGAGAGCCCTGAGCTCTGTATAAAAGTGGAAATGAGAACAGGTATGCTTGGAAGCTGAAAGTTAGAATGCTGCAGGATCTGAATGATACTTTTTACTTCAGTTTGTACAGCTGTAGACTATTGTCTTGCTAAAGCTCTTCAGCCATTGCTTAACTTCAGACAGGTAGAATTACATTGACTTCAGGCTTAATGACCAGCCCCTTCATTTTCCCCCCCGTGCCTGCTTCCTCCCAGTGTGCACCCATGGGTGTCCACACTGCCTCTGGGATGGTACCAATGTCTCCCCATGTAGCTGCAAGTTCCCCATACTTCAGACTCTGCACTGTGGTGCCTCAGAGTCAGGCTGTGAAGGTGCTGAGACCATAGCTCCCTGGGAGAGAGCTGCTAGAGAGCAAAGCCCAGGGAGGACTAGAGCTCCTTGAGATTGAAGTGCAAGAAATGCAGTGGATGGAGAGCCTTGTTAAGCTTGGCCCTAGTGACTGCATGAGGTGAATCAGTGAAGAATCATGGTCAGTCTGCTCCTGGACTTGTTTAAGGTGATGCTTTAAATTTGACAAGTATCTAAGTGTATTACTAAGAATAAAGCAGGAGTCAGCAGGGTAGCAGAGATGCATGATTTCTTAGGGAAAAGAGGAGGAAGAGTTTCTTCACTCCTTGTCTTAGATCTATGCCTACTTCTTCCAGAAAAACATCTTGGATATCCACCCTGAGGCACTACCTCAGCAGCCTGCCCACACCAGCTTTCACTCAGCTCATAATGGTGAAACCAGATTAATTGTGAAGGGGTTTCAGAATAGCCATAAGCCTCATGGGAGCTTGGGCACCTCTGGGGGTGTCTCCAGTGGGATCTGTGCTGCCCAGTTTAGATGCCAATGTCACCATTTCTCAACGAATTACAGCCACACAGTGACACAGCCACTCCTGCCACACCTTGCTCTCCTGGACTATTTCAACACACTTTTCACTGGAACACCTTTTGCAGGTGCTGGAAAGCAATAAGACTTTTCCATCTAAAAATAAAGAGAATGAAGCAAGGAAACTTGATTTCATAACTAGAAAGAATTTTGCAGAACATCTTTTTTTTTCATCACCAACCCCCCACTGCTTCTATTTTGAAACAGGTTATAGGCAACACTGTGACCTCCTTGAAGTCAGTGGAAGCTTGGCCAGGACCAGAACATCCCACAGTATATTTCCTTTGCTGCCAATGTTCTGAACAAGACTGGGGATGTCATGTGAAGAAATAAAAAGGAAAAAAATAGAAGTGTTAAAACCCCCTTCCTACAGCCTGGGAGCAATCACCACTCTTCTACTACGTGGCATTTTCCATGTGTTTTTTGGGAATCCAAAATGTAATATTTTGCTGAGAATTAAGTGAGAACAGAACGTAAGTAAATAATCACAAGGCAGGAGGGCATTATTTAGGACATCTGGTGACATTTCTGCTCCAGTAATACAGAATAAGCACAGCCTGACTCACACTGAGTAATCTTTCGAGCATTCAGCAGAGACACCACTGCTCTCACACAAGAAAAAAGAGCTTCAGCTGGATGTTTGACCCACAGACAAGATGTAGACTCCTGATTCTTGCCCCTTCATCTTTGCTGGTTTCTTGCTCCTTAGGGATGCTGTGGGTGTGGTAAGCAGGTTTGTGGGCCAGAGTGGCCACCCAGAGAGGTGTAGAGGGGGGTCCCTGGGAGGGCCAGCCTGAACATCAGTTGGCTATTTAACAATTTCACTGCAGCATGTCATGACTCTAAAGCTTGCAGCTGATTTTAAGCTCTGGCACTGAGCCTGACTGTAGAGAAAACTTCTAACTCAGTCCCTTCTTCCAAGCAATGCAGTGTCCTCCTACTTTTGCTGGAGGCTTTGCTTGTCAAGCTTCCCTTGAGTAGATCAAAGCTCCTGCTGACATGTGTAATTTGTATAATTAAGAAATCTGCATCATTACTCAGGTAAAAGTTTTGGGACACTACTTTAAAAAAAAAAAAAGTTTTAAAAAAGTATTTTCTTTCTTGTTGCTCTGCTGGCTCAGAATTGCTTCCAGAAGGGCAAGTTGTTCTTCTGTTCACTTTGCAGAACCAGCAATATATTTTGTTGAGGTCTTAGCTGACTCCCTGCAGCTTTGGACCACTACTGAATTAGAGCCAATAAAGAGCATGCCCTCTTTTCTTTGCCTGCAAGTCAAATCCTAGTGTGGCTCAGTAGGACATCCTGGTAATCCTGATTAAATTAGATTTCTCTGAGCAGCACATTCAGGACGTGGCAGATGACACAAACCCACCATCAGAACAGTCAAACACGACTTCCTAACAAAATTATGGGCAGGAGACAAAGGACTTCTCAGAGACTTGAGAGGCAAAGGGCACTATTATCAGTGTTCACTTCCAAATGCTTCACCCACACTGGCACTAGGAGGAGTGGCTGTCTGAAGGCAAGTAGTGCAATTGAATCAGCATATTATGAATACCCCTACAAGACCTGCCTTCTGCCCAGCCTCCTTTTGTGCCCTGTGCTTCTGCAGCACCCAGCCTGCTTGCTGAAGCTTGCTAGTGCTCAAAGGAAGCAATGTTTATATTCCACATTCTTCCATTGCTCAATATCCAAATATTTCACAATGTAGATCCCCTTTCAAAAGTTCATCTAAGAGAGAATTCTTGTTCCAAGCTGAGTTTCCTGCCACAGCCTGAATCCCAGGGAGGGTCATGTGCAGCACTTGGCTCATGAGTCTCTGGAGAAGCTGCATCTCTGATTTTATAAACAATATGTAGTAGGAAATAGATGATTATGTTTCTTATATGAATAAATTAAATCTGGCAAATGTAATTCACTCCAGCAAGAATACCTGTAAATCCTCTTGTTGGCCCAAGCCACAGGTAAACCACAGTTCAAGGGGCTGCATTCAAAAACCTTCTCTGAGACATGAGCACACAGGTCTACAAAGAAAGCAGCTTAAATTTTCCACTCTCAATAGCTCTATGGCTTCCTCCTTGTTAATTTTCTGCTTTTACATCACTGCTAGAATATTTTGTGTGTGTACCTGTCAGGGTGGGAGGTGTGGTGTGGAGGAGGGGTGTTCTAGCTCTGTACTTTATGCATGCACAAACACACACACATACAGACATCCCTGACCCTGATTATGCCTCAGGATACATCCATTCACCTCCAGGAGCCCAGCTTATCTCTTACTTATCCCATGACCAGGAATCCAAAGCAGTTCCCCTCATACACTGAGACTTCAAATAATCTGCAGAAAGTTGACCTGGGCAAAACAGGCATACAAGGCCTGGCTTAGGGATGGAAATCACTACCAACTATCTGGCATGGAATCTTTCTCCAGCTTTTTTTCTGATGCTCAAAGAATAAGGGCATGGCTGAGAGGCAAGAAGACCTTGTAAATATTTACAAGAAGTAAATATTTATTTTGTGTCTTGGCTGATGTGGATTTGAGGTTCAGCTGGGCTTCTCAGACCCAACAGCCTCTCTATAGTAGAGAAGGTCACTGTTTAAGAGAAAAGGAAAGGACAGCATACAAATTCCCCACAGATGCTGATCCGAGTGCAGTCCTACACTCCAGGTGCTTTACTGGAACTTTGGGCTCTCTTTCCTCTTCTTCCTACCAACTTGTTATTGAACTTCACCTCTCTGCTTCTCCATTGCCCTCATTTCTCTTGAAACCTCAAGTACTACAAGCTATTTCTCACCACGTGGCAGCAAAACAGGGCCAAGGCTGTGGCTGAGATACAAACCAGCCCAAGTGGCTGCTAGCAAAAATGCCTTCAGGTCTGCATCTGCTGCACTTGTGAGGAGCAGCACTAAGCAAAAAGCATCTTCCTCCAGGCAGATCCCAGTCTCTCTTCTAGTGCTGAACAAGAGACCTACTTTTCTGCACACAAAAGAACAAGGATTTGCCTTTCTGCTTCTTTTTTTTTGCTTCCTGTAACCCCACTGCGGGAAGGTTCTGCTTTATTTGAATACACCATTGTTTATTTATAATTTTGTTCTAGATCTGTGACAGATTCAGCATGTGTCACCCAGCAGGGAAACAGTAGTAGACTGGAGAGTTAACAAATGCACTGCAGTGAAGCCAGATGGCCTGTTTTCATAAGGAGCCCCTGAAAGATGCTCTGTTGCAGAGTTGGGGTTTTTTTTTCCTTCCTTTGATGCCCAGGATTCACAAGAATCTAACACCCCCTGTGATCAGAAAAAGATATAAACTGACATGCTGAACCAGAAGTGGAGCTGCTTCATCCTTTGTCCAGAAGTGGAGCCAATAAATAAAAGGCTCTTGGGCACCCTCTCAGTGTGAGTGTGGCAGGGTACTGAGGGGAGGTCTCGGGGTGCTGGTGTCTACCTCGTGGCCCAGGGATGCCCAGAGGCTGGCTGGGGATCCCCTGCACTGCCAGTCCCCTCTCTCTGGAGTGGGCAGTTGCCTGGAGGGTCCTGCCTGATTCCCCCTGGGAGCACCCATGCCTGTCAACACATCCCTGCACCTCAAGGAGACTCTACTCAATTATTAGACCCTGGGAAGCTGCTGACTTGAAAGCAATCTCAAAACGTGTACTAATAAAGAAGATATTTACTGGAAGGATACACAGCTGTGCTTATAATTTTCCCACAGGATGGAGCCCCTGAGGAGCCAGAATTTTTTTTATTTTCTTTTCCAGGTTGTCATTAATAATTGTTTCATCTTCTTCCTCATTTTCTCATTTCTTCCTCCTTCCAGTTCTCAGCTGGGATGTTTCCCAGTTTCACAGAGCTGCACTCAGTTTCCTTTGGAAACCATTAGTACTAGTTTCAAGTCCCAGCCTTGAAAGTAATGATGAAGAGTTTCTTTTTCCTGAACACTTTTCAGGCTCTTAAATAATGGGGCAAAATCTGAGCTGAGCAGGTATTTCCAGCATCAGTACACCAGAAGGCTGGCTCATCAGAGAAGAGATGGGCAGGCTGATTGCTGTCATCCATGATATGGCAGCAGTTGTTATGATCAGCAGGGAAAATGCTGACATTGTTGAGCAGCAATGATATTGGAGATGGCTTGGGTATGCTAACTGCATGGGTTTGAGGAAGATTTTGTCATCTTCTTCCCATCTCCACTTCAGGGGAGAAGCTATCCACCCACCCAGCTAGCCTCAGTCAGCCTAGAAGGTGTTATCCCTCCCAGGGCTAGACATAGCCAGCTACAACTCAAATTACCAGGCAAAGGGAGAGTTTTGAGGTGGTCCAAGAGGGGCTGTCCAGGGCAGATGCTGGAAAGCCTCAAACACAGGACAACAGGAGGTTGCAGGGGTGATGCAGAGATACCAGAGTTAACTCTAAAGGGTTTAGTGGACACTTAAAACTGGCAGTCTAGAAATGGAAATAGCTCTCTGTGTCAAAGATAACTAGTGTGGTGTCAGCTCAGGGCCTCGTAGGGCATCTCACACCATGGAGCACAGACACTACAGGCTCTATGAGCCACTTCCACATGTCAGAGGTGGGCTTAGCACAGGACAGCAGGAGGTTGCAGGGATGGCTTCAGTGCAATGCAGAGATACCAGAGTTAACTCTAAAGGGTTTAGTGGACACTTAAAACTGGCAGTCTAGAAATGGAAATAGCTCTCTGTGTCAAAGATAACTAGTGTGGTGTCAGCTCAGGGCCTCGTAGGGCATCTCACACCATGGAGCACAGACACTACAGGCTCTATGAGCCACTTCCACATGTCAGAGGTGGGCTTAGAGAGGCCCAGAGCAGCACACGTGTAAGCAAATTCTGCTGAGTTAAACTTCACTTCAAATGCTTTGACAAAAAAAAAAGAAGTAATGTGTTGTTTTGAAGGCAACTATGTAGTTGAAGACTCTACATTTCCACAGACAGATTGTCACAGGTTCTTGAAGGAAAGGGCTGTGTAAATTGGTGATTTCTTTCCTCTTTTTTTTTTTTTGTTTGATAATTAAGTAACAACAGAAAAGTGTGTTGATAGATATAGATATAGATACAGATATAGACATAGACATAGATATAAAACTTTAGTCTGAAATACTAGGCCAAACCAATTTGAGAAGACATATTTGAAAACTGGAACTACTTATTGGAGGTGTTTTTTTATTAATTTCAACTTAAAAGTTGAAACTAAAAATCAGAGGACTCTATTCAAAAGCTGTTGTGCACAAAATAAGTGAGGAGGTCCCAGCAGCTGTCAATAGTGATGAAGAGAAAAAGGCCAGAACTGATGCTTAGCACTAAAGTCTAGTGGCACCAACTGGCCTCAGTCCACACTGTTTAGGCTTAGCTCTTTCTGCAGCAGATTTGTCTTGGAGAGAGACCATTAGAGACAAAAGAAATCAAGATAAAAAATAACTATTTAGTACTGTGGGTGTTCAGGGCTCAGGCACTTTCCCTGGTCTTATTTTATCTGGCAGTATAGAGGTAGACACCTCAGCTACCATGCTTCCATTTAAAGCTTTATATTCCATAGGCTTACCTGGGCTGTATTTAAATTATTTTGCTAATTGCCTGAGAGCAAGGATTGGATATATCCTAGTTATTCAGAAAACACCCCAAGTCCTTATTGTGGAGTGAACCATCCTCAGGCTTTCCTGTTAAGGCTGTTCCCTTCTGCATTGAACATCTAAATATTTATTTGATCTCAAAAAAAAAAATCTCCAGAAAACAAACAAACAAAAGCTCCTTATTCTGTGACCCAGTGAGGAAAGCAAAATGTTGAGAAACAAGAGTTTCTTTTGGTAGCAAGATCTACTTAGACTCAGGTACAGAAAAGAATTGCACTTGGAACTTCAGGGAAAGATCCTGAACGTGGCACTATCAAAACCAAACTGAGAAGTGGCTAAAGCAGCTCCAGGTCTTCTAACACTTCAGAAATATTGGGGGGGTTGCTGTTTTGGGTTTAGTTTTGGTTTGCCTTTTTTTTTTTTTTTAATAAATCATTCTGTTTTCCTTGGTGATTCAATGTCAGCTTAAAAAGAGTTTAAAAATCAAAATGGTTTTATTTCAGTGATTAAATTACTCACTTTTTTCCCTCTTTTTTCCCACTACATATTGCCCAGCCTTTTTGCAAGATCCAGAGCCCTGGTGTCCTGCAGTTTTCTGCTTTAAAATACAGGGGTATAGCCAAGAGCTTGTTCCAAGCAGAGGAGAATATGGGATTGTACTGTAAGAAATGGAAGATCCTAGTGGAAAGATTCTACATACACATGGATGGAAGCAGCTGTTCAGGAAATGATATATCCAGGTAACTGCAGGTACAGATCTGCCAATACGGTTACAAAATCATCAGGATGGAAGTTATCTGGTCCTTTCTTCACCTGGGGGTGATGCCTCCCATAGATACCTGTTTCCTGCAGTTTATCTAGCTGATAGTTAAGTAATCTTTGGTTCCACTAACAATGCTGATTCTGCAGGCTGTTCCTGTTCCTCTGTCTTTCATTCTTTGGACTTAGCACTTGGATTCACACCAGCAGTCTTTGCCTGTAGATGGTCTTTTCAATCACTCTTAATCATTCCCAGTGTCCTCCCCTTGTCAGTCTTCTTTTGGATCCCCACCTTCTCCATGTGCAGCACCCAACGCTTGGCACTGGACACCTTGCCAGGGATTATGAAGGCAGAAGAAATGCTGGCAGTATTCTGGAGCCTGCATTCCTGTTTCTTCACCCTTCTGTGAGGTTTTCCTCCTCTGTATGATGCTCTTGCCTGTGTTCAAAGATAGGACCTATAGCACGACAGTAAATCCTTCAGATTTGAAGCTAAATGTTTAGGTGGTCTTTGAAGCAGATGGCTCCCTTAAAGCACACATGCTTACATTGATCTGATTCATATAATTCTCAAAGTGTTTTGGAAAAGTCTTGAGGAGGCTACTAAATTACTAAAGCAGGGCCCATTTAGGTGGAAATAACAGGACATAGTCCCTAAGTTTTTCAACAATCTCTTCACCTCCCCGGGCAGGCTGTGCCAGTGCTTGACAACCCTTTTAGTGAAGAAGTTTTCCTACTATCCAAACTGCACATCCTTTGGCACAACTTGAGGACATTTCCTCTTCTCCTATCACGTGTTATTTGGGAGAAAAGACCAATTCCCACCTCCCCACAGCCTCCTTTCAGGTGGAAAGACTAACTCCCACCTCCCTACAGCCTCCTTTCAGGTAGTTGCAGAGAAGCTCTCCTCTGAGCCTTCTTTTCTGCAGGATAAACAAGCCCAGGTAAAGAATCCCATCTTGACTGTAAGCAATCAGTCAAAAAGTAAATGTATGGCAGGTGTACTGGTACACTAGATCACAAGGGTATTGTGTGAGCTGCTGTCATGTTTTGGGACAGTGTTTCAGGCATGGAACAATCTGAGTCTAATTTATCCATATGCTTTCAAGCATAACTGAGTAGAGCAGCTCTGAAAAACTCCATTTCTTAGAACCAAGGATCTTGCTGGGAAATGCAAAATAAACATTGTTCAGACTGATGATCAGATTTACAGCTACATGACTTCTATGGGTCATTCCACAACACCACAGTCATAAAATTATCTGCAGAAAGATAGGAAGACAGGAGTCTTTGGACATTCGTTTCATCTATGGATACACATCCCTGAGGGGAAAAAGGGTCACTTGTGTTCTGTACCAACTATGCTGTTGTGTTGGCTCCTTGGAACACCAGGACACAAGACTAAACCAGTGGCACACAGTCATAGCTGCCTAGCAGTCTAGTTTCTCCTTGTTTCTCCTGGTTTTTGTAGCAGCAGAGGCTCCCAGTTTCACTCTGTGGGATGCAGTACACACAGTAGGGTAACTTCCAGTGATCCACTGCATTGCATAGCCAGCTGCACGTGTCTGAAGGGCATGCAGAGAGCATCCAAGGGCCCAGACAGGCCATTTGAAAACACAGAGGTGATTCCATGCACACCACTACTCCTGCAAATGAATTGAGAAAGAATTAGAGAAGATAGCTTCCTTCCTTCTCATGCCCAATTGCTCAAAGGAGAGATTCTGCAGAGTTTGGCTGTGCCTTGAGCTACATTTGCAGTGCAAGTAAAGCCATGGAAAGGAAGAGAAGTTTCACTGGTTAAGAAACATTCATGTTCTCTAAGTTGTCATGTATATATCTGTAGTAGGTGCTTAAACAGGACTTCAGCTGATACTAAAATTCACATCAGTGATTTGCATCTTTTGCTCTATTTCCAAAAAACCCTGCTAAATGAAAGGATGAGACAGACAAAGACAACCCATCTCCCTGACATGATCTGAGTCACTGTTTTCTCTCCATCCAAAGGCAGCCTGTCTGTAACCAAGACTGGTTCCCCTCTTTTTACATTAACTTACTAGGAGGTGCTCTTTTTTTTTCCTGCCTTATTATCTTTAAAGATCACTTTCTTAAAATAATTAGGAAGGAGTCAATTGGAGGGAGGTCAACAGCTACCCACTTTTAGATTGTATAGTCATTGCTGAGTCAAGTTCTAACAAAATGTTCTAACTTGCTGCTGGGCCTTAATAGTCTCTGGTTAAGTTTCTCATGACTGTGGACTACACAACTCGCCCCTACACCTCTGCAGGACACCAAAAGGTGTGTACATACTCTACCAATACTCTTGATTATAACTGGTCAAAGGTGGACACCAAATTGCTGCTCACTGCAGGGCAGACAGTCACCAATGTGAGAATTTCCAGCCTGGAAATTCTTTAGTCTTGATATGCTTATCTTTGCTTCATTAGTCACCTTCCTACCCCCTGGGCCTGGAAAGTGTATGTGGTAAAACTTGGATTCCAAGTCTAAAAAGCATTTGATGCTACATGAATATTTTGTGCTAGCATATAACAGTTTGTTTCATTTCATTTACTCCCTGTATGTAGCACAGAATTATCATGTAGAACCCACCTACATCTCAAACAGGACCCAGGATGGTATAAAATTACTGTATACAGTGTTTCAGCAGATGATGGAAGGAATCTTCACAGCAGATAACTGGAGAATAGCAGAAACAAGCAGTTTGTTCTCAACCTTCAGCTGGTCTGTGTACTTACACAAAGATTCCAGCTAAAAGCAAAATCTGGAGGTGAAGGTGGAGCTCAACCTGAAGGTGACAGTGTCATTTAAAGAGGAAATTCAGTCATTAAAGAACAGTCTCCTGTTGTCTCATCTTTGTCTTGTTCTTCTATTTAAGCTGATCTGTTTCCCCCTACCATAAAATCCAGACTAAATATCATATAAAATTAGTACATTTATTCTCTATACTAGAATTTGGTGGCAATCCTTGTTTTCATAATATCATAATTTTATGAGAAATATATATTTTTTAATTATATTCTTTCTAAACACAGAACTCTGGTTGAATAGTTTGAAACAGAGCAGTGATAGGCAGAAATTATTTAGCAAAGTAATTTCTCTTCAGAAACAGCCATTCATCTCTGATGTTCATTTCTCTCTCTCCACCTACAGCAGTTTCACTTTGTGTAAATAAAGAAATAAGTAATATTTGCTGGGTTAGAAAGCAGCTGTCTCTAGAACCTGGAGGTTGGGGTACACATATGGGTTGAGGAAAATATCCCTATGTCAGTGAATATTTAATTGGTTATGCAAAGTGAAATAAGTCCAAAACGCATCAGGAGTCCCTCTGCAGGGTGGGAAGAAATCCAAACCAGAAAAATATTAATGAGGTACAAAATCTGCTTTCTACATTCCTTGCAATATGGTTGTTCTCTCTTGGGCTTTGAGGCTCACAGATGCTTATAAAAAAACAGCCACCTTCCGAACTTGGAACCTGAGAGGATCTTAAATTAGGTATAATAGTTGTTTGAGAAGTGGTAAGTTATGCACATGCAAAAAGGATGTTCTTCACACCATATTTTCTGTTTCCATCTCCTAACACTGTGAATCTTGCAGGACTTCACTGCCCAATGCTCTCTTGAGAGTGGCAGGACAGATTTACCAGTGAATCCTGCTTTGCAAAAAAATACACAGGTTACCTTGGTGGCACTCCTTGGTGAAGGTGTTACTCCCACCAGGAGGAAATGACACATTGTACTTCCCAGGAAAACTGTTCCCTCTCAGATTATCCTGCCTACAAAAAGATTTCCTTCTCACAATGACATGTTTGGGGGTTTTTACTGAGCACTGTGGCAGTCTGGAGTCATAGTAGCTCTGGGTGCCAGATTCAATTCAGGCACATGGTGTTACTACAAGGTTTTTCAGACTGTTAGCCCTGTAATGCAGCATGAAGGCTACTGTCAGGCTGGATTCCTGCCCACCTTTACCTAGTTCTCTATAGCAGAGGCTCCACTGCATGTTCTTCTGCCTGTCTGAGAAACCAATTCTGTCTTGTAGCAAAGTCAAGGGACAAAACACATAGCTAGGCTCTGGGCAGCACTTGTGCCTTCAGTTGCCACCCAAACAAATTTTCATCCATATAATCTGGCAAATGGTGAAGAGTCCTGGTTGCCACATAACTAAGACACTCAGGAACCAAAACATAAAACCCTGGATGTCCAGATAAGGAATTTTCTGTATTATCAAGGGAAAGATGCCATTCAGAAGAGCATTCCACAGCACCACTTGAAGAATCACAGCCCAGCCTTCTAGGCTTTATAGTGAGTTACTGAAATTTAGGCAGTGTGGAAAGATTTTCCTCATTGAAATCTGGGCACCACACCCTATAAGGAATTGAGGTTCTTCCAGAACATACAAATATATAAGCACTGCACAGGCAGGCTTATCCTATGCTTGAAAAGTGTCTTCAAGACAATGATATGCTGAGCCCTCTGAAAATGTCTGAGAAAACACCCGGGTGACTATCAGAGATCAGACACACAACTTTTCCAAGGCTAAACTGAAATGAGATGAATCTCCCTGAAACACAGCTCTGTTATGCAATTCAAATGAGGTCGGCAGCTGGCTGAATATTCAGGGTAAGGTTGTGCACCATTTGGATCATGAAGGGCATATTTTCCATGTGGGAATTCCTAGCTCCTTACAAACCACTGCAGAAGTCAGGGTATCATTGTCCATTTATCAAGGAGATCTGTTACACCTTTGACCTAAAATGATGCAAACATTAGTGGGAGAAGAGTATTTTCTCTTCTGAGAAGAAGCGGCACAATTTTAGAGCCAGTACTTTTTAATGTTTTTATAAATAATCTGGATGCAGGCACTGAATGTGCATAAAGTCAGTTTGCCAGTAATACTAAATGAGGAGAAGCTGTGGACTCCCTCAGGAGTAGAGAGGCTTTACAAAGAGAGGTGGGCAATCACCAGCCATATGAAATTTAACAAGAGCAAGTGCCACATTCTCAACCTGATATGTGATAATCCTGGTTTCATCTACAAATTGGAGGATGAGAGGCTGGAGAGCAGCCCTGCAGAAAGAGATCTGGGGATTTGGGTCGATAGCAAGTTGAATATGAGTCAACAGCATGTCCTGGCAGCCAAAGAGCCAACAGAGTGCTGGGGTGCACCAAGCACAGCATAGCCAGGTGGCTGAGGGAAAGGATTGTCCCACTCTACACTGCACTGGTGCAGTCCCACCTCAAGCACTGTGTCCAATTCTGGGCACCTTAATATAAGAACGACATCAAAATATTAGAGTGTCTCCAAGAGGAGGGGACCAAGATGGTAAAAGGGCAAGACTTACAAGGAGCAGTTGAAGTCACTTTGTTTGTTCATCTTGGGGAAGAGAAGGCTGAGGGGTGACCTAATCACAGTCTACAGCTTCCTCAAGGTGGGCAGCACAGGGGAAGGTGTTGATCTCCTCTGTGGTGACCAGTGGTAGGACATGAAGAAACTTTAAGCAGCTGCATCAGGGGAAGTTCAGGTCGGACACTAGGAAAAGGCTGTTCACTGGGAGGGTCACTAGTCACTGGAACAGATCCCCAGGGAAGTGATTGTGGCATCACACCAGTCAGAGTTCAAGGAGCATCTGGGTGATGCTTAGTCAGATGGTTTAAATTTAGATAGTCCTCTGAGGGGCAGGAAGTTGGACTTGATGATGGCTCCCTTCCAACTTGAGCTATTCTATGATTTGTAATTCTATGAACAGGTGTTGCTTTGTACCCAGGGAGCTGAGGAGAAGCTGTGTCTTTGTGGACATGCTGGTGTCCAGCAGGGAGGGAAGAGGATGGGTATTTTCAGGTACCAGGAGAGGAATGTTAAACAGAGAAGGGGACAGGGCAAAGGCATGGGCTGTTTGGGTTTTCTTGCAACAGTGGCATTCATCATTCTTCCAGAAACAAGAGGTGCAAACCATATCTCCAAAGAAATATCTCCTGTACAGCAGAGACTCCAGAGAAGAAGTGCGGTCACAGAAGGCAAACAATGTCAGTCTCCAAAATCAGGAGGAAACAAAATCAATCCAGCCCTTTGGTGTATAACTGGCAAACACAGGAAGACAATTTCATCTCTGTATAGGACCCTTAAGCTATGGGTTCATATTTCTCTCTGTGCTCCTTCTAACCCCAAAGTTTTCCACATTGATGTGCTTACACCAGCCTTACACTCAACGTTCAAGAGCTGTGACAGGACATGCGAGTTCCCCGCATCCATGCTATGAAGAACTGCTTGGCAAGTCATCTCTAAGTATCACTAAATTCCTGATAAGCTGCCATACTTAGCCCAAGGACAAGGATCTGTACAGACATTTGCATATCAATTTCCTACTGACGGCTTTTACAATAGGAGCTAGAGCTGGGCAGCCTCAGCATACATTTATAAAGCTTACAGCTGTGTTCAGTGATAAGATAAGAGGTTCTTCTGTAGAGACCACAGCAAAAGCTTTGTGGGGACTGAAATGACACTTTTATCTCATCATGAAAGATGCCCCTTCCAGTGGAAGTCTGGTCGGCATGACGCTATTGTTTGAATTGGGTTGGTTTTTTTTTCATGGAAATGAGAGGGGAGAATCTTGCTGATTTATGAAGTAGTCTGTCCTTTTTTTATTATCATTTGTAACATTAAAAAAAAAAATTAACTGCAGCAGAAAGATTTTATATCCATCTATAAAGTTGGTTATCAGCATCCCAATATTATCCACTAAATAAATAAAACAAATAACGCCAAAGCTGGAAATGGAATATTTAACATCACAGTGCCACAGAGGAGATGCTCTGGTTATGGATAAGCAGAAACTTTCATTATAAAGCTATTTTTTAATGATTATTCTGATGCTTGTAATTTTCTGAAGCAGAGTTTTCCCAGGCTTTCTCTAAATCTGCAAGCACATTCCAGTGTTAGTTTGTTAAAAGCTTGTGACCTCTTTCTCAACTGCTTAATACCAGAGGACTAAGAAATCACCCTGTAACTGTAAAGTCAGCCACAGGGAAGTGATCTTGTGGGTTTGAGACACCATATATATTTGTTCTCACTTAGCTTTAATTAGGGATCTAGTTTAATCTCATCATGTAGCTCTATAGAGTTGATAGAAAACTTCAGAGGACAACTCTTTCCACCCATGCTGACACCTCTTTTCCATTCACTTTTGAAGCCTCAGTGTCAAGCTTAGGTGAGCTGTTGACTTAATAAATAGGTTGAATTAAATTAGATTAATTCCACCCAGAATTTAAAGAATGGCTTTGGGTTTAAGTTGTAGGGGAAGAGTCCAGGGCTTCTATCTAAATAATCTATTGAAGAGAAGGCAAGACAGTGACACAGTCGTGGTTTGGATGAGCTCTTAGGGGATGTAATCTTGATTATGTTTGCTTCAGGAAAGCATCTAATGACTGGACAGTGAAGCTGAGGTACAGAATTTAATTGTGAGTAATGAAGGAATGGAATTACTTATCAAGGGTGATGAGTTCTTTACTACTGGCATTTCAAATTGGGTCCCAACTGAGAGGGGAGTGTCTGGTTTGGGGAGTGGGGGTGTGTTCAGTTTTGGCTTTTGTTTTGGTTTTGGTTTTAAAGGAAACACAAAATAACTCCAGGAATCCCTTTGGTCTGTTTTTATACTCTGTTCTAGGTTCCATCAACCCACCATTTAAATTAACAGCCAAGTTTATCTCACTCAGCTTTAGCAGCTTAAGGGCTGGGCAGACTTTGTCATCTATGGTCAATGGAGAGAGTAGGTACTTCCAGGTAAACATTTTTAATATAATTCTTGATATAGACAACAGCTGCTAATGTGGCTCACTGGGCTGATATGCATGGGTGTCTGTGGAAACAACAATTCATATCTGTAGGCTTTATAATGACAGAGACCCTAAAGAAAATGTAAGATTTTATGGTCATGGAAAGTGCTGAGAGCCTTCCCAGAGCACCTTCATGTGTGGGCAGACCAGCTGGATCCCTCCTTTGTGCTCCTTTCCAAGACTGTGTTCTCCTCATGTTATTATAAAATTGCACATGTGATCAAAGAAACAAAACTTGCCTGTGATACTGGAAGGCAAATCATGCCAAACTCTATCAAATCCTTTTGGTGCAATTCAGATGAATTTTCTGCTGACATCCCCATGAGAATTGACTAAGGAAGGGCTGTGTGCAGAATAAAGTAGATTCTTCTGAGATACAAATCAGAAATTTGGATTTTCTTATTCTTGTTAATTCATATTCTTTGCAGTCAAGAGTATACCTGAAACCTTCAGTCACTTACAAAGACAGAGGTGGTAACAACTGTGAGAATCTTATTTTCTTTTAAATGAATTAAAGGCGTTATGCAACTCCAGATTACTAAATATACTTTGCCCAAGTAAAAATTTAATATTGCAGGCTCTGGCACTAACTATTTTATGATAGAAATGACAAGTAACAGCATGCCTTGTTATTATACTCCTGCATTCAGTAACAAGATAATTTACCAGCTGTGCTCTTCTGTTGTGGTCCTCACTCTATAATTAATCTATGCATCACAGATCAGACCTCTTGTGCTTTAGATCTTGAAATCTCAGAGTTCTGTTCAGGTCACTAATACCTCACTGATCTAGCTACTGAGATTTCATTTATAGGTCTACAGGAAGAAAAAAAATCCATCTTTGCAACCTATCCAACAGCACAGGTCATAGGGCAGAGATTTGACCTCCTTTACTCTGAGAGTAGAGAGATTTTTTTTCTCCAAAAAGATGAGGTGAATATTATTGAGCACTAGAGTACACACTTCAGCTAATGACTGTTTTTCAGAAAGCTGTCTGTGGGAAATTTCCAGGCTTTTTCCTTCCCTGCATGAGCGTGCTGCCTTATGTATAAAACAACTGCAGCCCAGCACAGCATATCAATGGGATTTTATGTCATATTTTCATCTGTTCTCTCATGGTCAAAGTTCTACAGGCTTTGCTTCAGCAAAACTCCCAATAATGGCAATGAGGTTGGGGGGCAATAGCAGAGCAGACACTGAACTAGAGCTTGAACAAAACTCCAAATTCCTTTTCCACTGATTCTGACACTTTCTTCCCTTTTAAATCAAGTCCAAAAGCTGGAAGAACAGAACACTTGCTGAAAAGAGATCTGAATACTCTGTAAAGTTGGGGTTTGGGTTGTTTTCTTTTTTCTTTTTTTTTTGATACATAGAAATGAAAGGTTTTGCTGTTTCCAAACTGAAGAGTTTTATTTACAATTACCATTGCAGTGCTTCTGCCCAAGGATCCATGGCACATGTTACAGCTGGAATTGCAATGCCTGAGATCCTCATTCTCCCCTCAGATGAGGCTGCTTGGCAGGTTAGGAGAGCCTTATGTACCAGAATGAGGCACAGAGCTCAGTTAAAAAGATTTGCACTGTGTTTTTAACCTCAAACTGCTCACATCAAAACATTTCAGTGGATGACAGTGTTTTATTTTTGTGGATAATCAATTTTGATTAAATCCCATGTATCCAAAATGTATTCTTCTCAGAAAAAAATGAGGAAGGCAGAAGGGTGTAGCATGGAAACCCAGATTTCCTCAGGAATTTTTTTTATTTTCCTGAAAGAGCATTAGAAGAATAATGTCTGTGGAAAATTCACAATATTCAGAATGACACAGAAATTTTTTATGCTCTCTTTCCACAAAGAAATGAGATACTAATTCATTCCCAGGAGAAGTGGACAACTTTGTTATTTTGTTTTTAAAGTAGGATGTATATATTCAGTCCCATTGGAACTGAAAAAGCTTCTCAAACCTCAATAAAGATGGATCCTAAGAGATATCAAAAGGAAAGCTTTTGCAGAGCCAGCCTCTTCAAGAGCTTATTACAGACACTGCTTTCAACCAATAGCTTTAATAAGACCTGAATTTATACACAAACATTTTGAAGCAAATAAATAAGTTGGGGGGAGAAGAGAACTTCACAGTATTTGGTATAATATTATGAGCACAGAGAAAACCATGCATCTGCTTTATAGTTGTTTTATATTCTTCTCTTGTGTGTGCATTTTATGCACATAAAAATTAACAACCTCTGACTATCCATTTGTATTTATAACATCTGCAGTACCAATGGGTGCAGTTCTGGTTTCTCTGTCCCAGGCTTGCAAAGTATCCTAATTTGGAAACAAAATGCCAGCTAACTCTCCAGGGGAACATTCACAATGTCAACATCTCTTGATTCCTAGACATCCTAATGTCAGCAGTGGGAAGTCTATGATGAAGGAAAACCCACTGACAATGAAGCAGGGTGCACACAGAAATGCTGGGTCTTGTTTTTTCTGTCTGAAGCAACTGAGGTATAACTAAGTGCAGTCTGAGCCCAGAGGAGCCTTTCTGCTTTGGGGAAAGAACATATTTTGGCTGTGTAAGTGGAAATCATGGAAAAAGATGGGCTCAGAAAGCTATAGTCATGCTACGATTTCTCCCGTGAGTACCTGGACAGCAAGGAGTCTTCATCCAGTTTCTTCTCTGAGGATGCTGGAATTCACCACTGCCTTACTGGAAGGAAAAAGGAAAAAACAAAAGAAAAAGGGAAAACAACAAACACACATACACACACACAAAAAACCAACACAAACCCACATCCAAACTAAAACAAGACAGGAAAAAAACAAAAGAAAAAGGGAAAACAAACACACATACACACACAAAAAAACAACACAAACCCACATCCAAACTAAAACAACCAACACAAACCCACATCCAAACTAAAACAAGACACAGAAAAACCCAAAGCTTCCAGAGAACCACTGCTACAAATCCATGAATTCAGCTAGTGGGACTATTACTGTGATATTTTTAAGAGAGATTTTAAAAAAAATATCATTTTCCCCCTCTGCTAGAAATTGCTGCAGTGAAAATGTCCCAGGTGGTGTGCAGCTGGATCAGTTCAACTGTTTCCATTTGCAGATAGGTTCTCTAGGTGTGAGGAAGTTGCTAGTTCTTTTGCTGATAAATTCAAGATTTCTGTTGAGCTGGCTGTGCCCTGGGGGAGCAGGGAAGTATCTCCAGAGGGAAATGAAAAGTTTTTGATGAGCTGCATCCAGTAATAGAGTGAAATTGCATCTGCTTGGGATTGCCAGTGTGTTTTGACATTCATTCTTTCTCACTAAGAAGCAGCAGAAGTATGATAGATGGAAAGCTGTTTTCAGAGAAGCATTGGTGAGGAAAAGGCCATGTCACAAACTTCAGGTCAACACTGAGTCAGTTGAGCTGGGATATCTTCTTCCCAGTCTGTGCAGGAGAGTCCTGTATACCTCAAAAGTGTTCAAACCAGTACAAAGGGTGTCTTTGGGGCTCTGCTGAGACTTGCTGGACCCAAGCCCTGTGCCTGCACCCAGGCTCCAGGGAGCACACTGGGGCTGTCTACGAGCACAGGAGGTCTCAGACTGCAACAAAAAACAACCTAGAGGCAGAACTTTGTGAGCCATCAGGAAATATCCAAGGCATCCATGTGACAGAGAAATATGAATCTGGGCAGAATTTTCTTCAGTCCTTCTTGTCAGTGAAAACCCTGCAGTAGTTACAGAGATTCTCCTCCACCACACCGATGGCTCCATTTCAGATTTTACATTTGAGAAATATGAAGTATAGTTCAGCTTGAAAATGTGTTTGGCCAAGCAGGGTTTCTCTTTGTTTATTTATTAGCTTCAGCAAGATAAACAACACCCATCTTAAAAAA